>NC_090654.1:169353643-169616143 GCF_040937935.1 Hyperolius riggenbachi | reverse complement strand
GAGGAGAAGGCCACGCTTTGTGAGACACAACAACCCAGGCCTTGCATGAGGACAAAAAGCGTGCGGATAGCATGCTTTGTACCGCCATGTAGTCATAAATGTAATAAAGATAAGAGGTTCCATAAACAGGGACCGGCAACGGTAACCCAGCAGCAGCAGCAGCAGCAGCAGCACACGTGATGGAACAGGAGGAGGCGCAGGAGGAGAAGGCCACGCTTTGTGAGACACAACAACCCAGGCCTTGCATGAGGACAAAAAGCGTGCGGATAGCATGCTTTGTACCGCCATGTAGTCATAAATGTAATAAAGATAAGAGGTTCCATAAACAGGGACCGGCAACGGTAACCCAGCAGCAGCAGCAGCAGCAGCAGCAGCACACGTGATGGAACAGGAGGAGGCGCAGGAGGAGAAGGCCACGCTTTGTGAGACACAACAACCCAGGCCTTGCATGAGGACAAAAAGCGTGCGGATATAGCAGCAATGCTTTTTGCCGCCATGCAGTCATAAATGTAATACAGATGAGAGGTTCAATAAACAGGGACCGGAAACGCTAAACCATCCCAGATGTTCATCGGTCATGTTACTTGGTTGGGGTCCAGGAGTGTTGCGTAGTCGTTTCCAATCCAGGATTGATTCATTTTAATTTGAGTCAGACGGTCTGCATTTTCTGTGGAGAGGCGGATACGCCGATCTGTGATGATGCCTCCGGCAGCACTGAAACAGCGTTCCGACATAACGCTGGCTGCCGGGCAAGCCAGCACCTCTATTGCGTACATTGCCAGTTCGTGCCAGGTGTCTAGCTTCATGCCCGGTTTCAGGTCCAGCGGTGCCAGCCACAAATCCGTCTGTTCCTTTATTCCCCTCCAAATTTCCTCCCCTGTGTGCTGCTTATCCCCAAGGCAGATCAGCTTCAGCAACGCTTGCTGACGCATGCCAACAGCTGTGCTGCACTGCTTCCACGATCCTACTGCTGCTGGTGCTGGGTTAGCATTTCCGGATGAGGTACAGCTTTGAGATGCGTTGGAGGAGAAGGAGTCAGAGAGGTAGGTGCTGCTGTTGTTATCCAGCTGTTTGCGGCGTGGGCAACACCCGCGCCGTAGCAGGTGAGGAATCGCTGCCAGGCTCCACAAGGTTCACCCAGTGCGCGGTAAGGGAGATGTATCGACCCTGGCCGAACGCACTCGTCCAGGTGTCAGTGGTGAGGTGAACCTTGCAGGCAACGGCATTCTTCAAGCTTCGGGTTATTTAGCTGACCACGTGCTCATGCAACTCAGGCACTGCAGAGCGCGCAAAGTGGTAGCGGCTGGGAACCACGTAACGTGGGATGGCCACTGACATCATGCCCTTGAAGCTGTTTGTCTCCACCACTCGATATGGCAGCATTTCGCAGGCCAGAAGCTTGGCTATGCTGGCTGGCTGTTACTGCCACGGCCCGGGGGTCATTTGCTGGCAATTTCCTCTTGTGCTCAAACATCTCAGAGACAGACAACTCAACCGTAGCGCTGCACACCGAAGGGCTGTTGGTTGTTGTGTTTGATGAACACTGGGAGACCTCAAGAGCACTAGTCCGGAAAGTGACAGTGTCAGCATCGTCTGATGTTTGTGAATGTTGTGAACCACGCAATGGCTGGGCTACTGCTGCTGCTGAGGCGGGTCTGGTGGTGAGTCTGGTGAACCCAAGGGAGGCAGTGTTGCTGGTGGTACCCTGTCCTGCCGCGTTTGCCCACAGAGTGGGATGTTTGGATAGAATGTGGCGGCTCATGCTGGTGGTGGAGAGGTTGTTAATACTTTTCCCCCTGCTCAGGCGGGTCTTGCACACCTTGCAAATCGCCATGGTAACATCCTCAGTGCAGTCTTCAAAGAAAGCCCAGACTTTAACTGGCTGAGGACTCGGACCTCGTGCGTGATGTGCTGGTGCTGCTTAACCCACTGCTGGACGCTTGAGAGGTCATCCAAGTAATTATCTGGTCCTGTTCTTTTGGATCTGTGAGGGTTGTTGTCCTGGACAACATGGGCAGTATTGAGTGGGTTTTCTTGGGTGCTCCCCTGTGGCCTGTACGTGAACCGTCAGGGGAAACACCTCTTCCCTTGCCCCTCCCTCTTTCACCGGATTTCTTCCTCATTTCACTTATCCTTAAAGTACACGCTGACTGGCAGCAGTACAGTGGCAGTACAGAAATGCTATACAGTGGTGGGTGAGCGGTGTACCACTATTGTCAGCAGTGACACAGAGCACAATGCTATACAGTGGCGGGTGAGCGGTGTACTACTGTTCCCAGCAGACACAGAGTGGAAGTAAACACAATGCTATATAGTGTGGCTGAGCCGTGTACACAGAGTGGCATTAAACACAATGCTATATAGTCTGCTATATAGTCACCCCGAACAGGGTGATGTTCTGCAGAACCCAAACAGTGGCAAACACTGTTCGCCCAACACTACTGGGAGGGAACGCAGATTTTAGTACCTAAACACACGATACAACATGTTTTCCGGGGTCGGACTCTGAGGCACATACAGATGGTCCCGATCATCATCCTCATCATACAACTCTTCTCCTGAGTCTGACCCACCCACCACCTCTGCCACCCCAACATCCCCAGACACAGACCCCTCATCGTCCTCAACATTAACTTGGGATGCTGGCCTGAGCCAGACCTCCTCCTCCACATCAGGCCCCATCATCTCCTCAATGGCAGCCCTCATTAATCGCTCTGGCGACGGACTGATGGACACAACGTTCTCCTCCGGGGAGGGCTGCTGCTGACCACTGGCTGCTGGGGTGGATGTTATAGCTTGCGTGGGGCGTTGGCTGTTGCTGTTGTTGGGAGTGCTGCTCACAGCGGAGGTCTCTGGGGAACTCATGCTGAGCTCATATAGTGGTTGACGGTGAGTGGAGTATTACTGATCCCAGCAATATACACACTGACTGGCAGAGTACGCAATGCTATATAGTGTGGCTGAGCGGTGTACACAGAGTGGCAGTAAACACAATGCTATATAGTCTGGCTGAGCGAGCGGTGTACTACTGTTCCCAGCAGAATCAGAGTGGCAGTAAACAATGGTATATAGTCTGGCTGAGCGGTGTACACAGAGTGTCAGTAAACAATGGTATATAGTCTGGCTGAGCGGTGTACACAGAGTGGCAGTAAACACAATGCTATATAGTCTGGCTGAGCGAGCGGTGTACTACTGTTCCCAGCAGAATCAGAGTGGCAGTAAACAATGGTATATAGTCTGGCTGAGCGGTGTACACAGAGTGTCAGTAAACAATGGTATATAGTCTGGCTGAGCGGTGTACACAGAGTGTCAGTAAACAATGGTATATAGTCTGGCTGAGCGGTGTACACAGAGTGGCAGTAAACACAATGCTATATACTCTGGCTGAGCGAGCGGTGTACTACTGTTCCCAGCAGACACAGAACAGTAAACAGAATGCTATATAGTGTGGCTGAGCGAGCGGTGTACCACTATTCCCAGCAGACACAGAACAGTAAACAGAATGCTATATAGTGTGGCTGAGCGAGCGGTGTACCACTATTCCCAGCAGACACAGAACAGTAAACAGAATGCTATATAGTGTGGCTGAGCGAGCGGTGTACCACTATTCCAAACAGACACAGAACAGTGAACAGAATGCTATATAGTGTGGCTGAGCGAGCGGTGTACCACTATTCCCAGCAGACACAGAGTGGCAGTAAACAGAATGCTATATAGTGTGGCTGAGCGAGGTACACAGAGTGGCAGTAAACAGAATGCTATATAGTGTGGCTGAGCAAGCGGTGTACTACTATTCCCAGCAGACACAGAGTGGCAGTAAACAGAATGCTATATAGTGTGGCTGAGCGAGGTACACAGAGTGGCAGTAAACAGAATGCTATATAGTGTGGCTGAGCAAGCGGTGTACTACTGTTCCCAGCAGTGACACAATGACAGGGGGGACCCTGGCTAGCGTGGCTGGAGCGCGAACTACCCTGCCTGCCTACCCAAAGCTAAACCCACAGACAAATGGCGGAGATATGACGTGGTTCGGGTATTTATTTACCCGAACCACGTGACCGTTCGGCCAATCAGAGCGCGTTCGGGTCCGAACCACGTGACCCGTTCGGCCAATCACAGCGCTAGCCAAACGTTCGGGGAACGTTCGGTCATGCGCTCTTAGTTCGGCCATGTGGCCGAACGGTTTGGCCGAGCACCGTCAGGTGTTCGGCCGAACTCGAACATCACCCGAACAGGGTGATGTTCTGCAGAACCCGAACAGTGGCGAACACTGTTCGCCCAACACTAGTAGTAATCCATTATACACAAAGTGCACTATTGGCCTTTTTCCAGTAATTCTTAGTGTCATTCATTACATTTGTTTGTAAAGCCCTAGAAGATACTAGACTTAATTAAAAAAGGCCACAACTGTCACCATTATGAAAATTAAAGGGTGAACACACAACATGCAGCACCGCACAGTACAGCCAGACAGAACTCTGCTGATCCTCACATCATTATACACACAGTACAGGGATAACGACGAGCACACTACCGGAGAACCATACTGTGTGTATAATGTGATGTGAGGATCAGCAGTGTTCTGTCTGGCTGTATTGTGCGGTGCTGCGTGTTGTGTTTACCCTTTAGGTGCTTGATTATAGCTTTATTACTGTCATGTAATTGTTTTATATGGTATATCAAATGCAAAGCATCGCAGTCTTTCTCAACCAGGGTTCCCTGGAACCCCAGGGTTCCTTGAGTACTCTGCAGGTGTTCCTTGGGATTTTTCCCCATCGTGAGTGTTGAGGGCAGAGGCGTATGTAGAAGGGTGCATGCATGGCAAGTGCTATGGGCGCCAATAGCACTGTGGGCGCCATGCCTGCACCCCTGTTGTGCCACTGAAGACGCCTGGTATGTGTTCCGATAGAGGAAACACACAGGCAAAGCTGGTCAGCTGCTCGTTCTGTCCAGGGGGAGAGAAAAGAGAGGAGGCGCCACTAGGGGGAGCTCCAGGCGAAGGATAGTGCACTGAGCTCTGAAGGCTCGTGCAGAGACAGGGAAACATGCGGAGAAGGATTGTGGGGAACACGCTGAGCAGGATGGCGGGGCTCCTTCGCTCCAGCTGCAGAGAGATGGAGACTTGGGAGGCAAGTGACTGAATCTTCTCACTGTTCCACAGGTGGATGACCAGCAGAGCTTTCTATGCCTGCCTGCAGTATTGTTCCCCTCCTCCAGGTCCCAGGATGACAGATCTGCTAGCCCCTCCCCTCGGCATCATGGTAGTGGAGATGGGAGGAGAGCTAAGCAGATACATGCAGGATTGGGACATGCAGGATGGGGAGTAGTACTCGCAGCTTAGCCCTGTACAGGGGGAAAAGGGAGCATTGTTAATATCTCTATGGAGCATAAACTCTCCAGGCAGCGTCTGGTCAGCTGCAGTGTGTGAATAGTGCACTGGCAGGGTGCCCTGTTATTGCTGTGTGAAGGCTGCACTGTGACTCTCACAGGGGGACAAGAATGTGATGAGCAGTCACTGTGGGTGCAGACTTTTCTTCCTTGCAGAGTGTGTGGTATTGGAGGGGAGAGGGGGCTGTAAAGGCAGCACTATTTTATTCTGAAAATGGGCATGCACAGATAAAATATGCTTGGAGAATAACAATGGCTGACAAACAATTAGCACTATAGCAATTTTAAAGTGATGTAATACTGTACTATCTCTCACTTTCCTCCCTTCTCACCCCTTTCACTTTCTCTACTCCTTTACTTGATGTCTCTCCCATAATCTCTTTGCCCACCTGTTCTGTCTTGCTTTGTTTGCCAACAATCTATTTTCTCATCTCAATCACTATCTTTCACCCTCTGCAAATGTACAGTATTCATATAGCACTGACATCTTCTGCAGCACTTTACAGACTACATAGGCATATCACTGACTATACTCAGAGGAGCTCACACTCTAACCCTACCATAGTCCTACTGCAATTTATTATTAGGATTTATATAGCAATGCTGTACAGAGTATATTGTCTAGTCACTGAACTGTCCCTCAGAGGTTCTCACAATCTAATCCCTAATCCCTTATGTCTATGTATGTATCCTGTAGTGTATTTTCGTCTAGGGCCAATTTAGGGGAAGCCAATTAACTTATCTGTATGTTTTTGGAAACCGGAGTGCCTGGTGGAAACCCATGCAGACACGGGGAGAACATACAAATTCCTTGCAGATGTTGACCTGGTTGGGATTCGAACTGCGGACCCAGCGCTGCAAGGCAAGAGCTCTAATCACTACACCATTATGCTGCCCTAATGTCCTACCATATTATTATTATTATTATTATATATTTATATAGCACTGACATCTTCTGCAGCACTGTACAGAGTACACAGTCATGTCACCAACTGTCCTCAGAGGAGCTCACAGTGTAATCCTACCATAGTCCTAGTCTAATGTCCTCCCATATTATTATTATGTATTTATAATGGACTGACATCTTCTGCAGCACTGTACAGAGTACATAGTAATGTCACTAACTGTCCTCAGAGGAGCTCACAATCTAATCCTACCATAGTCATAATCTAATGTTCTACCATATTATTATTATGTATTTATATAGCACTGACATCTCCTGCAGCACTTTACAGAGTACATAGTCATGTCACTGACTGTCCTCAGAGGAGCTCACACTCTAATCCTACCATAGTCATAGTCTAATGTCCTACCATATTATTATTATGTATTTATATAGCACTGACATATTCTGCGGCACTTTACAGAGTACATAGTCATGTCACATATTAGTGTTAAGTGTTAAAAGGGGAAAGGTTAAGATTAGAATAGAGTACAGGGATGGAAAAAGATATTTAAAAAAAGTAACTGTAGCAATATCAAGTGGCAAAATACAAATGTACATGAGAAAGGATGCTGTTTCTATAAGGGGCGACTCTGACCCGGGGGAGGGGCGCAATTTCAGTGTTTGCCATAGGCGCTATATGACCTAGATACGCCACTGGTTGGGGGGAATATGATAAAGAGCACATTATAATAGGGGGTACTCTAACTACTAAATTGGGGGTCAGAATAATAATGAGCACATTAATAAAAAACATTAGAATAAGGAGACATTGTAATGATGGTGCTGTGTTAGGGGGTAGTGACAAACAGCCACACCAGATTTTGAAGGCCATGCCAGGGGTTCCTTGAGATCCAAAAATTACTTGCTGGGGTTCCTTGAGATCAAAATGTATTTGCAGGGTTCCTCCAGGGTAAAAAGGTTGAAAAAGGCTGATCTAAAGCATGGAAATACAAGTCCAGACTGACTATCTGGAGTTGTGTACAGACATCGGTACCAGGACCCTGAGGCTCCTGGATTTATGCTCTCACTGATGTCCGGTGAGTCTGTTTCGTGCAGGGTGTAATTCTGGTGGTGGATAACATCTGAATATTTGAACAGAGTGAAGCAACTGAAATAAGGAAAACGATTACTGGCAATTTTTATGAACTTGCACTTATTGCTTTTCAGTGGATGTGTGCTGGATCTTTAAAGTGGCTGGGATTGTAATGGTTAAGGGCTCTGCCTCTGGCACAGGAGACCTGAGTTCGAACCTCGGCTCTGCCTGTTCAGTAAGCCAGCACCTATTCAGTAGGAGACCTTGGGCAAGACTCCCTAACACTGCTACTGCCTATAGAGCGCGTCCTAGTGGCTGCAGCTCTGGGGCTTTGGGTCCGCCAGGAGAAAAGCGCAATATAAATGTTCTGTGTTCATTTGTTTGTTTGTTTGTTAAAGTACTTTCCATGATGTATGTGTCGGGTTCAGCCTAAAGGTGGCGACACACGATACAACAAAATGATCCGATTTTACGGCAATTCGATAAAAACGATCGGATCTCCCGAATTCTTTGATTTTTATTGATCCGGAATGCCCAATATTTTTCTTCAACCTCTCTAAAGATTGTATGGTGTTTGACAAAATTGCTAGGGTTTGTATATTAATAAATTGACAATCCAATCATTGTTATCATAATCGGGGAAAAATTAAACATATGTGTGTGGTACATTGGTCATATTTTTTAAATGTTACAATCAGTCAGAAAAATTGATTGCAATTCTTAAATTGAACAGATATTTAAAAAATTGTATGGTGTGTGGCCACCTTAAGAATGATCACTGTTATTGGCTGCAACATTGATCATTCACAAAAAACAGGCACAGATTGAATATATTCCCTTGCACCAATCGGTGCTGCTTTGAGAGTTGCCGTTAGCGTCCATGCAAGCGTGTATGTGCATGAGAGTGTATGCATGAAAGTGCATGCACATGCACAAGGACCTGCGGCAGAGTATGCACAAGCAAGATCGCATATGCACATGCAAAATCATACTTAAGCAGCCACGATCGAGGTATTCACAATTGAGCAACGTGGCAGGGAGACATGAGATTCAGGGATGTTCCTTTGCACCAATCAGTGCTGCTTTGAGAGTCATCAAGAACATTCATGTAAGCATTCGTGGACATGAGAGTGCATGCACAAATGTGCATGCACACGCACATTAAATTGCGGCAGAACATGGACATGCAGGATTGCATGTACACTTGCACAATCGTGTGCAGTCAGCTGCGATCCTGTGAACCCATTTGCAATTATGCACTGTGGTCAGTTAAATGTGTGACTGACATCCATGTGCATAGGTATAGATAGGAAAAGAGGACATGATAAGTCTCATGCATGGCCTGGCCAAGCACGCTCGCCCGTCATGCTCCCGTCCCTGGGAGCAATCTGCACCTGTGCAGTAGTACTGCGCAGGTGCAGAATGCTCCCTGGGATGGGAGCACAATGTGGGAGCGTGCCTGGCCGGGCTGCGTATGCACAACTAAGCACAACTCGGCCAGGCTGACTTGCCAGGGACTGGAGCCACATGGGAAGATGACGAGGGAAGAGCGGGCCTAACAGGGCTTAAAGAGGAACGCCAGTGAAAATAACGTAACGAACAAAAGTGCTTAATTTAGTCAGTGTTTGCCCATTGTAAAATCTTTCCTCTGCCTGATTTACACGCTGACATTTATCACATGGTGACATTTTTACTGCTGGCAGGTGATGTCAGTGCTTGCTGCTTGCTTTTTTAGCAGTTGAAAACAGCTGTTATTTCCTACAATGCAACAAAGCTCCCACAGTGTGATGTCAGCACTATGGTACTGACATCACACTGTGTAAGGGGGGGGGGGGGTTCAACACAATATCAGCCATACATAGCCCCCTGCCCTGATGATCCGTTTGAGAAAAGGAAAATATTTCTCATGGGAAAGGGGGTATCAGCGCTACTGATTGGGATGAAGTTCAATCCTTGGGCACAGTTTCTCTTTAAGGAAGCCCCAGGTGTGTATGGAACCTGAGACCCTTCTCATCTCAGGTTCCCTTTAAGGCTCGTATACGCTCTTGATGCTGGTAGCCCAATGGGGATCAGGACCCGATCATTGCTGGTCTGAGGCTGAACTGATGCATGCCAGCCTGGAGGCTGACTACGTGCTCTGTTTCAATGCAGTGACGTGGAGGACCAATATATCGAGTGGCGTATATTTGACATAATGAGTTGGGTAGATTGAACACAAAATAGTCATCTGAGTTAATCTGCCTTGCGGATCACTGGCTGAGCGGTGGTCGCTGGTCAGGAGCCACTGTACACACCAGATTATCGGTTGAGGCGGTTGTTATTGGCCACCTCAGCTTACTTTAATCTAGCATGTGTATTAGGCTTTAATTTAGAAAAAATAGCTGCATTTTGCGCAGGCCGGTTAACCTTCTTAGCGGTATGCTCGACATTGTGTCGGGCATACCGCTGGCTCGCCCCAGGAGTCCCCCAGTGTAATTTTAACTGATCCCATGCCTGTAAAAGCTTCAGCTAGCACTAGGCTAGCTAGTACAGGTGGCTGGCATCCCCCGATTGCTGATGATCCTCCGCTAATACATTACCTAGCCTGGATCCAGCAATCGTGCAACCTTCATGCACATCTCCAGTCCTCTCTATGGGGAGGATCGGGTCTGCGCATGACGTCATGTGCGATCCTCCCCATAGAGGGGAGGCTGCGCTGATCGCTGGATCCAGGCTGGGTAATGTATTAGCAGGCGATCGGTGGGATCATCAGCAATCGGGGGGATGCCGGACCATCTGTACTAGCTAGCCTAGTGCTTGCTGAAGCTTTTACAGGCATGGGATCAGTTCAAATTATACTGGGGGACTCTAGGCTGCAAAACCTCTTGAGCGGCGTAATGCTCAGGAGGTTAATGGACATGAAAATATAATACCATCATGAGCTTTAAATAGCATATGCCTTATGTTTCCACGTGCCTTATACTGCATGTGTGACGTTCATGTACTCCACATTACATACACAGTCATCATATACTCCTTATTACATGTGCTGCCATTACATGTGAATTGTTCACTTATCACTATAGGAAACAAATGGTTCCAGCTCTGTAATCTCCCTTCTGTCACGCAAAACCACATTATTTCTAGAAGAAAGATTGGTCTTTTTATAATACAAATATAGCCACATTTGAGAGAATAAACATATTTTTACCTGCTGTGGCCCAGCTTTAATTTTTTAAAATGTCTTCAGCTGTGTTCTTGCCTTATATTTAAACCTGACTGTGCTACATGAAACCCATACCTCATTTGTTTTGGCCAGACTTTGTCAGAGAGAAATGCAACAGAAGATTGCTGATATAATTAACCATTTGTTTATCACACCACTATTACAGAGGAAGAAGGAAATGCAAATGAAATGAGAAAAAAATAACACATAAATATGCAACAAGAAAACAAAGCCAACATCTGATTCTAACTTACCTGTCTGCTGGCAATCGAAAATTTTCTTTGGAAAAACTCGAGCTTCATTTGAATTCCGACAGCTGGAATAAATTTAAAGATTCACTTTAGAAGAATTAGGAGAGACACAAAAATGAAAGAAGAAATAGACTTCGACCCAACAGATGCTGCTGCCAAGTAATTAGAGATAGTTATGTTACTAACATTATTATGTGTATTTTTCTTTTGTGGTATTGATAAGTATATTTACAGTCACCTTCCAAAAGCAAGTCATTCAAGTAGAAGAGGCAAGTTGTGATTTACTTCACGTGAACTGAGGTATTCTAAGACATTCTTCTCTTGTTTGAGAGCCTGCCATATAACATATGCAAGAGTTTCAAAGGACATGTGTACTATAAAAAAAAAAAAAATGATAATACCTCATCTAACTACAGGTAAGAAAAAAGCTGAATCTTTCCAGCCACGAGAAAGTGCAGAGTCTGAGATCAGTAACAGCACCCATTCACTAAAATGGAGACCCAGGGCATGACTTACCCCAAAGATCTCCAATAGGAGGAGATACAATAAGTAATCCTAAAAACCTGTACTGGATTTACAAAAACAAACAAACAAACAAAACTGTCTGATATTATGTAATAAAAAAAAAATTGCGGCCTTTCCCGAGGTCAAACTGGAACATAATGGGGATTGCTGAAAGATCAGTAAATTAGGAGGTAGGTGATTGTAGTTTTGTCCAACCACCCAAAAAAAATAAAATAAAAACTCTTGCTGTGGATGATGTAAACAGCTGCAATCACATAGCCACAGATTTACAATCCTATACGGTTTTGTGTGGTCTGATATAACCCATTTTTAGTTAATCCAGTCCTGTCAGTCCAGTCAAAATTTCTCTATTGACTTCACACTCTTGTGAAAGGATGGTTCAGTTGTTCATTTGCCTACATTCTCTAAGGGCTTGTTCACATCTAAAATTTAAATCACTGACGCCAGTGAATTTAGATTGTTGGCACATTTTTCTCCTCCTGGATCTTACCTGCGTGCTTCGGTTTTGTATAAAGCACTTTTGTAAGCGCTTTTGCAGAGCGATTCCATTTTTTTTACTTCCTGACGTCAGTCAGGAAGTGAACTCTTTCACCCAGAAATGAATAAATACAATGCATTTATTCATGAAAGCGCTCAGGAAATCGCTATGCAAAGCACTGTTTCAAGTGCTTTGCGATTTCCCTATACCTTCCATTGAACAAAAACGCTAAGAAAATGGTACAGGCAGTGCTTTGCTGAGCGGATCAGAAACGAACCACTCAGATATGAACTGTAACGATTGTATAACGTATTGGTGTAGCAACACAGCCGTCTGATTGTGTGATCTGCAGAATCACCAATAATGCAGACTCTATACCTGATTATGTGGTGATCTGCAGTATCACCAATAATGCAAGTGTAGAAAGCAAAGATGTAGTGACAATAGTATTTGGTGCAACAGCAGAGGGTAGATCTCACCAGCCGGGCTGGAGAGAACTACCAGAGGAAATGGCAGATAGTTTGACTAAACCTCACCAGAGGAGCTGGTGGGTACTATCTGCAACCAATCTGTGCTAGGCCCCACCAGAGGAGCTGGAGGGTACTAACCAAGATAGAAGCTGGGTAGCTAGGAGCCCACACCAGAGGGGCTGGTGAGCGCTATCAGCAACATTAACTAAATAGTTAGCTAGACCCCACCAGAGGAGCTGGTGGGTACTACCAACAATAGTAACTAGATAGTTTAGCTAGACCTCACCAGAGGAGCTGGTGGGTACTATCAGAGCACCTCTCCAGTGACAAGGGTTCACTGGAGAGTAGAAGGGTCAGACAGGCAAGATTCAGCAACAGACAGGCAGGTTCAGTACAAAATCAGAAGGCAAGAGATTATAGTAATGATTCAGGCAGAGGTTCGGCAACTTAGATCAGATGGGCAGAAGTACAGAAACGTAGAGCAGAATCAGAGTCAGAGATAAGCCATAGTCGTACACAGAATATCAATAGTACAATAAGGCAATAATCCTAGTCTTGTGTGCAATCCCTGGTTTCCTCCCAGATCAAAACACACCGGAACTAGTCTAAGGTCTGAGCGCTAACACTGACATATTCGCAACAGCAGTTTGCAAGTGAGCGGAGAACGCTTATGAAGCAGCGAGGAGAGCCCACAGCCACGCCCCTGCCAATCAGCCAATCCGGGCGCCGTGAGTCTCTCCTGACGTCAGCCGACCAGCAGGTCAGCTGACGCGCCTTCTTCCAGCATTAAATTACTGTCTCCACGCGCGCCCACGTGAGACAGCGATCCTATGAGCAACTGACAGTCCCGTCCCTGGCATGCTAGATGCCAGCGGAACGGATGAGGCCTCAGTACCGAGAACAAAGGCGGCTGCAGAGGTATCCTGCGTACCCGCAGCCGCCATCATAGGGGATGTTACAGTACCCTCCCCTCTAGGCGTGGACTCCGGACACGAACCACCTGGTCTGTCAGGATGTAATCTATGAAAGTCCTCCCTGAGTTTATCTGCATGCATACGAGAAATTGGTACCCAAGATCTCTCCTCTGGCCCATACCCCCTCCAATGAACCAGGTACTGTATGGAGTTACGTACCACCCGAGAATCCAAAATCAGCTCTATCTCGCATTCCGGTTCCCCATCAATCACCACAGGGGGGGGGGGGGGGGGAAGGAATCCACATGCACGGCGGGGCTTCAAAAGGGACACATGGAAAGTTTTGACACCTCTCATGCTGGGCGGAAGTGCAACCACATAGGTCACGTTATTGACTTTGTTGGATACAGAGTATGGCCCTATAAATTTAGCACCAATTTAACAGAAGGTTGCTTTAAGACCAAGTGCCGGGTAGACACCACACCTTATCACCCGGTGCAAAGTTCCACTCTACAGAGCGTCTCCTATCTGCTTTTCTTTTCTGGGTAGCGAAAGCTTTTTTTAGATTAATCTTGACCATTTCCCAGATCTCTCTTAGTGTTCCCTGCCACTCCTCCAAAGCCGGGAGAGGAGATGAGACCACAGGCAGAGGAGAGAACTTTGGCGATCTTCCTGTTACAACCTGAAAAGGGGAGAATCCCGAGGAAGCGCACTTCAACTTATTGTGGGCAAATTCTGCAAAGAGCAGAAATTTGACCCAATCCATCTGAGCCTCTGCCACGTAACACCTAAGAAATTGCTCTAGAGCCTGATTAACCCTTTCGGTCTGCCCGTTTGTCTGTGGGTGGTAGCCGGAGGAAAATGATAGATTCATACCCAAATGATTACAAAAGGCCTTCCAAAATCTGGAAACAAATTGGACTCCCCTATCTGACACCACATTCTCTGGAATCCCATGTAATCTAAAAAATGTGGTGAATGAAGAGCTCCGTCAGTTCCTGTGCAGTGGGGAGTCTGTCCAAGGGAATAAAATGGACCATCTTACTGAACCTATCGACTACCACCCATATGACTGTTTTCCCATCAGACCTAGGCAATTCACCCACAAAGTCCATGGACAAGTGGGTCCATGGCTGCTCTGGCACTGGAAGTGACTGTAGTGTACCCACAGGAGCCCGTCTGGACGACTTACTCCTAGCACACACAGAGCAACTACCGACAAAGTCTTTACAATCAGACACCATAGAGGGCCACGATACACATCTGTCCAGTAACTCCAGAGTGCGGGCCACACCAGGGTGACCGGCATTTTTATGAGTATGAAACATATGGAGAATTTTGAATCTAAATTGTAGTGGCACAAATAGAACCCCATCTGGTTTCCCCTCAGGAACCTCTTGCTGGAATGGGTTCAATATAGAGGCCCAATCTTTCCAGCTTTCTATCTCACGGGGGTCAAAGGACTGCTCAGATGACGTCTCCATTTGGATCTCGGTAGATAGAAGCTGGGTAGCTAAGAGCCCACACCAGAGGGGCTGGTGAGCGCTATCAGCAACAGTAACTAAATAGTTAGCTAGACCCCACCAGAGGAGCTGGTGGGTACTACCAACAATAGTAACTAGATAGTTTAGCTAGACCTCACCAGAGGGGCTGGTGGGTACTATCAGAGCACCTCTCCAGTGACAAGGGCTCACTGGAGAGTAGAAGGGTCAGACAGGTAAGGTTCAGCAACAGACAGGCAGGTTCAGTACAAAATCAGAAGGCAAGAGAATAGTAATGATTCAGGCAGAGGTTCGGCAACTTAGATCAGATGGGCAGAAGTATAGAAACATAGAGCAGAATCAGAGTCAGAGAAAAGCCATAGTCGTACACAGAATATCAATAGTACAATAAGGCAATAATCCTAGTCTTGTGTGAAATCCCTGGTTTCCTCCCATATCAAAACACACCGGAACTAGTCTAAGGTCTGAGCGCTAACACTGACGTATTCGCAACAGCAGTTTGCAAGTGAGCGGAGAACGCTTATGAAGCAGCGAGGAGAGCCCACAGCCACGCCCCTGCCAATCAGCCAATCCGGGCGCCATCTCTCCTGACGTCAGCCGACCAGCAGGTCAGCTGACGCGCCTTCTTCCAGCATAAAGGTCCTGTCTCCGCGCGCGCCCGTGTGAGACAGCGACCCTATGAGCAACTGACAGTCCCATCCCTGGCGTGCTAGACGCCAGCGGAACGGATGAGGCCTCAGCACCGAGAACAAAGGCGGCTGCAGAGGTATCCTGGGTACCCGCAGCCGCCATAATAGGGGATGTTACATGAACACTCTCATAAGGAATCATTGCACAATCGCTTTTAGGGCGATTTTGAAAATCGCTGTCGCTTAAAAAAGGGCGAAAATGCCCTAAGTGTGAACAAGCCCTAAGTTTTTTTTTGATTCATCAGTATTATGGTGACCTTTGCATCTTCTCATATATAGAAGTTAATTTCCAATACTTATCTCTTGATTCATGAATCACCTCACCTTAGTTATTCTTTAACTTAACTATAAAAAGAGATAACTCATAATACACATTTTGTGAATCAACTATTTAATGAGGCAAATTTATAAAAAAAAAAAAAAAAAACTTTACATTTTTTTCTGGCTAGGTCTCTAGCTGGTGTACCATACTCTTAACCCTCCTGGCGGTATGAAAAATTCCGCCAGGAGGCAGCGCAGCAGTTTTTTTTTTTTTTTTTTTTAAATCATGTAGCGAGCCCAGGCCTTCGGCGATCTCCGATCAGGAAATCCCGTTCAAAGAACGGGATTTCCTGGAGGGCTTCCCCCGTCACCATGGCGACGGGGCGGGATGACGTCACCGACGTCAGCACGTCATTGGGAGTCCCGATCCACCGCCGGGGTTACCGCCAGGAAGGTTAACAACTAATCAAATAAACTTTTTTCCTGCTTTTTCTTATCAGTTTTGTGAAGAGGAGGCGACTAAAGCTGGCCATACCATACATGCGGAGGCAACACTAGTTTGTCATCATCCAGCGTAGTTACTCATGGTGTCAGCCCTCTCCCCCCCAAAAAAAGACTTCCTCCTGTAACGGATCTAGTGATGAGCGTAATTACCTAATTACGATTACCAGTACGCAAAATGTTGCGTAATTCGTGAAATTACGATTATGGCCATAATCAAAAATTAGTATTTTCACAGACTTATGCAAAATGTTGTGTTTATGTGAAATTTTAAAATTACGATTGTTTTTCATAATTACAATAATTTCCGTAACATAAATTAATCTGAATTTTGTGTTTAACACAGAAATTCCGCTGTTCTTGAAATTGTGTTCCAGACAAGAGCCGCCTGATACATTTAAAGTGACAGCACGTGCAGAGACCTTTGCATTATCAGATACTGCAAGATCCAAAACCAGGTGTCTCAGCATGCATAACTGCTGAGTGCACTTTGACAAAGAGAACCTGTCTTAGAAGTGGCTGTAGGTAGAGCCTCCTGATACATTTAAAGTGACAGCACGTGCAGGGACCTTTGCATTATCAGCAATTGCAATCAATTTAGTAACTTTCCTGAGTTTCGTCATTACTTAAATTTTGTAATTAAATAACTGTTTCCATAGAAAACATGAAATTGCGAAATTTTGCGTTAAACAGTTGCGGCGAAACACGAAATTACGCGACAGTAATTACACTCACGGAATTCTGAATTATGGGTTGTATGGCAATTACGAAATTACGAATTCACGTTGTAGCAGCAAATTTTGCGTCTGTAATTACAATTTGTGCACACCTTTATGGGGAAATTGACTATTTTCTTCGATTGTCTGATTGTAATGAAGATCAGAGTATCCACAAGTACTTGATGCTATTTCTAATCATTTTCCACATTTTACCAGAGTTTCATCCTTAAAGGACACCCGAAGCGAAAATAAACAAATGAAATAGACAATTGTATCTATCTTCCTTCTCCTAAAAATGACTTTTTAAGATATTCCACAGTTTTATTTTTATGTTTAAATCTACTTTTTAAGTTTTAACTGATTTATTGTTTTTGCTCAATGACACATTTATTGAAGTATGCCAGAGCTAAAATGTATGAACTATTGATCTTTTTTATCTCTTTCCTGCTCCCAGAAGCCATGTTCTGCTAGGAAAGTGTTTTATAGTTGGAATTTCTTGTCAGTCAGGGTCACACTGTAGTCACTGTACATACCCATGTTTATCTCATCATGTCACATGTCACCTCGGGTATCCTTTAACACATGACACAATATGTACACCACCAATTAGTATTTACCAATATATCCAATAGGTGAGGGACCAATAAAGCAACTGCTTAGTGGTTGTGTAAATTGGTCTCCATTAAAATCTACTTTTACTCACTGGACAATTTTATTGGAAGTAAATATTGGTTCATGTCATGTGTACTAACCCTTTGACAGCATATGCTTCAAGTGATATAATTATACTGAATATCAACTGGGACATGGTCTTTCTGCACAGGCCTAGAATAGGGGCCACACTGCCTAGCACTGGGGTATGCAGGACAAGGACAGTTTTCCAACAACAGGGGAATCTTGGACACTCTTTCTACCACCCTCTCTCCCTCTTTTCTCTCTCAAATCTATCTTTTTCTACCTACATTGTTTCACGGCATACTGCCGGGTGGCTGAATGTGCTCTTCTTGAATATTGATGGACAGCACTCCACTTCGACATCCGAGGTATCAATGCACACCCCATAGGTTTTACACTCACCCGGCCTGTTTGACCGCTGTGAGATTGGTCAAAGATCGCTCTATGCATATCTAGCATTAAATCTGCAGGTTGGCAGGTGATGTACCTCCGGCGGTTGTGCAGGTCCAGATTGCTCTATTGCCCGGATGACCTCACAAATGCAAGCATATTCCCAGTCCAGCCAGGAAAAGGGGTGTGAGGAAATATCTTTGAATGGCCTGAAGCAAAAAGCCCCTGATTGCGGCTGAATGTGCTGCAGAGCAGCTGAGCGCCGCACAGATAGTGGCAGCTCTGCTCAATATAGCACCCAGACGGCCCCCCTATATGACTTCTATTCACTGTATTTTCTCTATATGCTTGTTACTGCACCATCGCCAACCCTGTATGTGCCAAAAATAATTCTGGGTAAAACCACCATTGTACTTGGCGAAATAAAGTATTCTGTATTCTGTCTGTTCTGTATTAATCTTTTTCACCAAATGACATAAATAGGCAGTACCAGAAGGTCCCCAAAATAACATAATAACCCTGTCCCTCAAATAACATAAACAGGACTTCAAAAAACATAATTAGGCAGCATGATCCCAAACAATTTTTTTTCACAGACAACTCCAAAAAGCAATTAGGCAGCTTGACCCCAAATAACATAATTAAATACATTTTCCCAGTAATTGAACTCACACAGTAAAGTGTTCCTGACCTAGATGGGATGCCCGCACACACTCAGGTCTTCAGTCCCACTTGCTTAGGTGGCCACATTCATCTACTGTGGTATGCGATGGCCTCCTCCTTCCTTGCTGCTCAATCAGTGAGGGCCCATTTCCACTAGTGCGCATGGCCGTTTCTTGGGCCGTGCGGCCCGTGGGGGCCACCTGAGCGCTGAAGAAGGGGGGGTGCTGTAATGGAGGGGGAAGTCAGCCGCGGGAGGGCAGCCCGACCTCTCCCTCCCTTCCTCTCCGGGCCGCCCTCCTGCTCCCCCCTCCGATTCAGAGTGCAGCAGCCAGCAGGGAAGCGCTAATAGTAACAACTCACCTCCCAGGTTCCAATCGCCGGTCACTCGCCGCTAGTTTCCTCCTCTGCACACACGCTGATACACACGCTGCTTCCGGCTAAACAGGAAGTAGCGTGTGTATCAGCGTGTATGCAGAAAGAAGACCAGCGGCTAGTGACCGGCGATTGGAACCAGGGAGGTGAGTTATTACTAGTAGCGATTCCCTGCTGGCCGCTGCGCTCTGCATCGGAGGGGGGAGCAGGAGGGCGGCCCGGAGAGGAAGGGAGGGAGAGGTTGGGCTGCCCTCCCCACGGCTGACTTCCCCCTCTATTATTGGGGGGGGGGGGGGCTACCTATCTACCTACCCACCCTGGGGGGCACCTACCTAATCTAACCTATACTGGGGGGCACCTACCTAATCTAACCTATACTGGGGGGCACCTACCTATCTAACCTATACTGGGGGCAGCTACCTATCTAACCTATACTGGGGGGCCACCTACCTAATCTAATCTATACTGGGGGGCCACCTACCTAATCTAACCTATACTGGGGGGGCAGCTACCTAATCTAACCTATACTGGGGGGCACCTACCTAATCTAACCTATACTGGGGGGGCACCTACCTAATCTAACCTATACTGGGGGGGGGCAGCTACCTAATCTAACCTATACTGGGGGGCAGCTACCTAATCTAACCTATACTGGGGGGCAGCTACCTAATCTAACCTATACTGGGGGGCAGCTACCTAATCTAACCTATACTGGGGGGGAGCTACCTATCTAACCTATACTGGGGGCACCTACCTAATCTAACTTATACTGGGGGGCAGCTACCTAATCTAACCTATACTGGGGGCACCTACCTAATCTAACTTATACTGGGGGGCAGCTACCCAATCTAACCTATACTGGGGGGCAGCTACCTAATCTAACCTATACTGGGGGGGCAGCTACCTATCTAACCTATACTGGGGGGAAGCTACCTATCTAACCTATACTGGGGGGAAGCTACCTATCTAACCTATACTGGGGGGCAGCTACCTATCTAACCTATACTGGGGGGCAGCTACCTATCTAACCTGTATTGGGGGCAGCTACCTATCTAAATTATACTTAGGGGCACCTACCTATCTAACCTATATGGGAGGGCAGCTTCCTATTTCACCAATGAAAAGCCTTTTCAGACAGTTAAAACATACTAATGCTAGAGCTCCCAGCCAGCTGGTGACGTGGTCGCAGAGAGTATGGATGGGAAGTCAGCATTCCTTTCTGAAGAAAGGAAAAACATAAATAAGAAAGGGTGGCCTTAGATAGTTTCTTCAATCTTTCTTTAGATATTTGTCCAACTTTTACACATTCCACATGTGAACATGCATGGGTAAGGTGTCCATGGTTTGCTGCACTTCATGGTCGCATGGCTGCGCTGGCAGGGGGGTGATTACTTTGCATACAGAAAAGGCCCTTTTTCACTGGGAAGCGCAATCGCAACCACAATTGCGCTGTGTTGCGATCGCACAACTCACAATTTCCACTACCCGCGATTGCACCGTGTAGCCGCTGGGAACATAGCTCGATCGCAGGGAGAATAGTGCAGCTCGATCGCAGGGACAATAGTGCAGCCCGACAATGTGAAAACGATGTGCACTAGTGGGAAATAAGCACCGCAATTTACATGTTATCGGGATGCTCATTGCAATCGGCAAAACGGGGGCAATCTGCTTTCAGAAGCCGATCACAGCTAGTGGTAAAGGGCCCTGAATATTTGTATTGCATATGGAAATACAGTAATTTGCAAAAGTATTCGGCCCCCTTGACCTTTTTCACATTTTGTCATATTACTGCCACAAACATGAATCAATTTTATTGGAATTCCACGTGAAAGACCAATGCAAAGTGGTGTACACACGAGAAGTAAAGATGGCCCGAACCTCCGATTTTCGGTTCGCGAACTTCCGCGAAAGGTTTGGTTTGCGCAAACTTTCACAAACCGCAATAGACTTCAATGGGGAGGTGAACTTTGAAAAATAGAAACACTTATGCTGGCCACAAAAATGATGGAAAAGATTAGGTAGCCGGGTGGGAAGTTAGGTAGAAAGGTGGGCAGTTAGGTAGCCGGGTGGGCAGTTAGGTAGCCGGGTGGGCAGTTAGGTAGCTGGGTGGCAGGGTAGGCAGATAGGTAGCTGGGTGGCAGGGTAGGCAGTTAGGTAGCTGGGTGGGCAGTTAGGTAGCTGGGTGGCAGGGTAGGCAGATAGGTAGCCAGGTGGGCAGCTAGGTAGCTAGGTGGGCAGCTAGGTAGCTGGGTGGGCAGTTAGGTAGCCGGGTGGGCAGTTAGGTAGCCGGATGGGAGGGTGGGCAGTTAGGTAGCCGGGTGGGAGGGTGGGCAGTTAGGTAG
Organism: Hyperolius riggenbachi; assembly: GCF_040937935.1. Classification (NCBI taxonomy): domain Eukaryota; kingdom Metazoa; phylum Chordata; class Amphibia; order Anura; family Hyperoliidae; genus Hyperolius; species Hyperolius riggenbachi. The sequence continues at coordinate 169,594,819 of NC_090654.1, read as the reverse complement.
TGGGCAGTTAGGTAGCCCTCAGTTAGGTAGCCGGGTGGGAGGGTGGGCAGTTAGGTAGCCGGGTGGGAGGGTGGGCAGTTAGGTAGCCAGGTGGGATGGTGAGCAGTTAGGTAGCCGGGTGGGAGGGTGGGCAGTTAGGTAGTGGGCAGTTAGGTAGCCGGGTGGGAGAGTGGGCAGTTAGGTAGCTGGGTGGGAGGGTGGGCAGTTAGGTAGCCCTCAGTTAGGTAGCCGGGTAACAGGGTGGGCAGTTAGGTAGCCAGGTGGGAGGGTGAGCAGTTAGGTAGCCGGGTGGGAGGGTGGGCAGTTAGGTAGCCGGGTGGGAGAGTGGGCAGTTAGGTAGCCTTCAGTTAGGTAGCCCTCAGTTAGGTAGCCGGGTGGGAGGGTGGGCAGTTAGGTAGTGGGCAGTTAGGTAGCCGGGTGGGAGGGTGGGCAGTTAGGTAGCCGGGTGGGAGGGTGGGCAGTTAGGTAGCTGGGTGGGAGGGTGGGCAGTTAGGTAGCCGGGTGGGAGGGTGAGCAGTTAGGTAGCCGGGTGGGAGGGTGGGCAGTTAGGTAGCCGGGTGGGAGAGTGGGCAATTAGGTAGCCTTTAGTTAGGTAGCCCTCAGTTAGGTAGCCGGGTGGGAGGGTGGGCAGTTAGGTATTGGGCAGTTAGGTAGCCGAGTGGGAGGGTGGGCAGTTAGGTAGTGGGCAGTTAGGTAGCCGGGCGGGAGGGGAGGTAGCTGCCTCACCTGGGGTCCCCCCTCCTTTTATCAGTGGCGGGAGGTGCGTCATATACAGAAGGCTCCGTCGGAGTAATCAGCCACTAGAGGTTCAGCTGCCTCCGGGCTACGGTGTCCCCACTGTATTGCTGCTCGCAATAAACCAGGAAGTGGTGCGAGCAGCAATACAGTGGGGACACCGTAGCCCAGAGGCAGCTCAACCTCTAGTGGCTGATTACCCCCGCTGGAGCCTTCTGTATATGACTCACCTCCCGCCGCTGATAAAAGGAGGGGGGACCCCAGGTGAGGAGGGGGGGGGGGGGGCCAAACCGGCGAAACAAAAAGTAAACAAAAAAAAATTCCTCTCGGGCAGCTGCGGGCCCACTATGACGTAGTGCTGCTGCGGGGTCCCGTAGCAACGCTATGGCGGCTATCCCCATTGCTACGCCACTGGTACCTGGCATACAGCATAGGCCCTGGGGAGCTGGGGCTGTATAGCTGGAGAGGAAATCGTGGCACCAGCCAAGGAGGAGGAGGATGACGACAGCGAAGAGGATGTAGCAGGCAGAGAGGAGGTGGCAGGAGGCCTGCCTGCAAGCCATGGAGGTGTCACAAATTGGTCTGCTGCACAGCCACGTACTTACTGCTTGCCATCGGTCACCAGGTTTACCCAATGGGCTGTGTAAGTAATGTAGCGGCCCTGACCGTGCTTGGCAGACCAGGCATCTGTAGTCAGGCGGACCCTTGACCCAGAGAAATAATTGCGGCCTGGCATCTTCCACTGCGGTGTCCCAATGGCCACAAATTTACAGAAGGCCTCAGAGTCCACCAGCTTGTATGGTAACAGCTGGCGAGCTAACAGTTCCGCCACGCCAGCTGTCAGACGGCGGGCAAGGGGGTGACTGGCAGAAATTGGCTTCTTCTGCTCAAAGATTTCCTTTATGGACACCTGGCTGCTGTGGGCAGAGGAGCAGGAACCGCTCAAGGTCAGAGGCAGAGTGGAGGAGGGTGGCTGAGAAGGTGCAAGGGAGAATGCAGCTGAAGATGCTGCACCTGAAGGAGGAAGAGGAGAAGGAGGGTGGCTTTTCTTTTGTGTGCTGCTTTTGCTCAGGTGCTCTTCCCATTGCAGTTTGTGCATTTTCTCCAGGTGCCTTCGTAAGGCACTTGTCCCTACGTGAGTGTTTTTTTTTTTTGGGAGGCAAAGAGAACAGATGGCATTTCTCCGATCTGAGGCAGACACACTAAAACATTTCCAAACCGCTGAGCCCCTCTGGGGTGATGGCACTATGGTGGCCTCAGCAGCTGACATTGAAGGGCACGTTGGCCGGCTGTCCATAGGTGGCAATACATGGGCCAGACACTGCCACCAGCTGTTTCTGATGATGAGTTCCCCCTGCTTCTTTCAGGAACTCGTCTCCTCCTACTCCTCTCTGACTCCCCCTCTGAACTGTCCCCCTGTTCATCTCCTCTATTGGGAACATACGTGCGTACGTACGAAAAGGGCGTCGGGAAAAAAGGGCGCGTGGTATAAACGATAAATGGAAATATCGTTTATAGAAATTATTGTGTAGAATTTCGTTTATAAATAGTGATTTAAAAATGTATAAATCACTAAATAATGTGTATGAGATCGGCAATTCTTAAAACGTTAATCTTCCCTGTTTGTAAAGTGAAACTTATATTTTCGTTTATTAAAAACCCTCCCTGTACCTATCCCTAACCCCTAGACCCCCTGTTGGTGCCTAAACCTAAGACCCCCCTGTTGGTGCCTAACCCTAAGACCCCCCTGTTGGTGCCTAACCCTAAGACCCCCCTGTTGGTGCCTAACCCTAAGACCCCCCTGTTAGTGCCTAAACCTAAGACCCCCCTGTTAGTGCCTAAACCTAAGACCCCCCTGTAGGTGCCTAACCCTAAGACCCCCCTGTAGGTGCCTAACCCTAAGACCCCCCTGTTGGTGCCTAAACCTAAGACCCCCCTGTTAGTGCCTAAACCTAAGACCCCCCTGTAGGTGCCTAAACCTAAGACCCCCCTGTTGGTGCCTAAACCTAAAACCCCCTATGGATAATAATGTTTTACAGACATGAATAAATAAAGAATGTAAAGAAAAAAAATGTAAATTATTTTTTTGGGTGGATAATAATGTGTTAGAAATGTTTTAGAAATAGTGATTTATTATCTTCATAAACGTTATTCGTCACGGGCTCATTTTGTAAACTTAAATCATCACAAACATAGTTATAAATCCTTAAAAATCTCCGGGCGCCGTTATAAATCCTTAAAAATCTCCGGCGCCTTATTTTCCCCGTTCAGCGCCCATTAAACGATATTTATAATGAAAGTGAATGGGGCGCCCTTTTTGTCCACTTGTCTCATGCGCCCAAATCTACTGCTTCCACATACGTGGGATCCGTTTAATCGTCATCATCATAATCATCCTGCCCAGCTTTGCTTGCCTCCAAAACTGCCCCAACAGCAGGCACTTCATCCTCCTCCTCCTCACACGTTACGTCCATAGTGTCGCCTAACTCACACATATGAAGTGGTGTAACTTGCTTATCGCCTTCATCTTGTTGTTGCAGTAGTGGCTGGGAATCAGTGATTTCACCACCAAATAACTCCTGCGAAGTGTCAAATGCAGCGGATGTGGTGCTTGTAGTAGCGCTAGTGGCTGAGGGAGATGAGTTGTTCTGTGTTAAATAGTCAACCAAGTCCTGACAATCTTGGGAAACGATGGGACGTGCCTTTTTCTGAGCACTGTACTTTGGGCCAGGGCCGCACGAAACCCCATCAACACGACCTCGCACAGACCTGCCGGGTGACCTTCCTCTGGGTCTGCCTCTACCTCTTCCTCTACCTGGTTTGTCCGTTTTGTCCAAATCGGGAGGGATGAAGTGAAAGGTATGTACTGACTTGACTAATACAATATGCAGTCACACAGGTGCAGTTAACAGGTATGCACGGAGTGGTATATCACACTGCGTGCACTCACGTAGGTAGGTGTATATCACACTGCATGCACTCACGTAGGTAGGTGTATATCACACGGCGTGTACTTAGGTTGGTAGGTGGGTGCACTGAACACAACAGGTAGGTATATGCAGTGATGAGGTGGGTTCACTGAACACAACAGGTAGGTATATGCAGTGATGAGGTGGGTTCACTGGACACAACAGGTAGGTATATACAGAGATGAGGTGGGTTCACTCAACACAACAGGTAGGTATATGCAGTGATGAGGTGGGTTCACTTAACACAACAGGTAGGTATATGCAGTAATGAGGTGGGTTCACTGAACACAACAGGTAGGTATATGCAGTGATGAGGTGGGTTCACTGAACACAACAGGTAGGTATATGCAGTGATGAGGTGGGTGCACTGAACACAACAGGTAGGTATATGCATTAATGGGTATTACAATGTGCACCTGCTGTCACACACACACAGGTAGTCACTGAATGTGCTGGGCCTGGCAGTGGCACACACACAGTATGAATTAGCAAGGCTGTCTATTCAACACAAGTGTGAGTGGGACACGCAGAAAAAAAAATATATCACAAGAACAAGATTAGCTCTCAAAAGAGATGTTGTGGGGTGCTATTATGGCAATAAGAATCAGCCAGGAGCAAGCTAACAAGCCTATAACAGCCTAACTAATCTTTCCCTATGAGCGTCTGCCAGCAAGTGTAACAGTTGGCAGAGCCTGCCTTATACAGTGGCTTGCAAAAGTATTCGGCCCCCTTGAAGTTTTCCACATTTTGTCACATTACTGCCACAAACATGAATCAATTTTATTGGAATTCCACGTGAAAGACCAATACAAAGTGGTGTACTGGTGTACACGTGGGAAGTGGAACGAAAATCATACATTATTACCAAACATTTTTTTACAAATCAATAACTGCAAAGTGGGGTGTGCGTAATTATTCAGCCCCCTGAGTCAATACTTGGTAGAACCACCTTTTGCAGCAATTACAGATGCCAGTCTTTTAGGGTATGTCTCTACCAGCTTTGCACATCTAGAGATTGAAATCCTTGCCCATTCTTCTTTGCAAAACAGCTCCAGCTCAGTCAGATTAGATGGACAGCGTTTGTGAACAGCAATTTTCAGATCTTGCCACAGATTCTCGATTGGATTTAGATCTGGACTTTGACTGAGCCATTCTAACACATGGATATGTTTTGTTTTAAAACATTCCATTGTTGCCCTGGCTTTATGTTTAGGGTCATTGTCCTGCTGGAAGGTGAACCTCTGCCCCAGTCTCAAATCTTTTGCAGACTCCAAGAGGTTTTCTTCCAAGATTGCCATGTATTTGGCTCCATCCATCTTCCCATCAACTCTGACCAGCTTTCCTGTCCCTGCAAAAAAGAAGCACCCCAAAGCATGATGCTGCCACCACCATATTTGACAGTGGGAATGGTGTTTTTTAGAGTGATGTACAGTGTTAGTTTTCCACCACACATAGCGTTTTGCATTTTGCCCAAAAAGTTCCATTTTGGTCTCATCTGACTAGAGCACCTTCTTCCACATGTTTGCTGTGTCCCCCACATGACTTGTGGCAAATTGCAAACGGGGTTACCTATGCTTTTCTGTTAACAATGGCTTTTTTCTTGCACTCTTCCATAAAGGCCAACTTTGTGCAGTGCACGACTAATTGTTGTCCTATGGACAGATTCCCCCACCTGAGCTATAGATCTCTGCAGCTCGTCCAGAGTCACCATGGGCCTCTTGACTGAATTTCTAATCCGCGCTCTCCTTGTTCGGCCTGTGAGTTCAGGTGGACGGCCTTGTCTTGGTAGGTTTACAGTTGTGCCATACTCCTTCCGTTTCTGAATGATCGCTTGAACAGTGCTCCGTGGGATGTTCAAGGCTTTGGAAAGTTTTTTGTAGCCTAATGCCTGCTTTAAATTTGTCAATAACTTTATCCCTGACCTGTCTGGTGTGTTCTTTGGACTTCATGGTGTTGTTGCTCCCAATATTCTCTTAGACAACCTCTGAGGCCATCACAGTGCAGCTTTATTTGTACTGACATTAGATTATACACAGGTGCACTCTATTTAGTCATTAGCACTCATCAGGCAATGTCTATGTGTAACTGACTGCACTCAAACCAAAGGGGGCTGAATAATTACGCACACCCCACTTTGCATTTATTGATTTGTAAAAAATGTTTGAAATCATGTATGGTTTTCGTTCCACTTCTCATGTGTACACCACTTTGTATTGGTCTTTCACATGGAATTCCAATAAAATTGATTCATGTTTGTGGCAGTAATATGACAAAATGTGGAAAACTTCAAGGGGGGCGAACACTTTTGCAATCCACTGTATTTTCACTGAACCGGGGCTAAGTAACAATTATATTCTGTACAACGCTGTGGATGATGTCAGCGCTGTATAAATCTAAATAATAAAAATAAATACTGATCATGTTCTATAAGTCTCCATAAGGGAGAATCGTTAGCAAGGACAGTATGTTTTATACGGTTATCACACACTAACTAAAATCAGCTAAGCAATGCATACATACTGACTGTAACGTTGCTCCAGTTATGAATAACACCATGTATTTGCTTTTTACAGAATAAACAATCAACTTATTTTCACTAAAGAAAACTGTCAGCTAAACACGGTTTTCTTAAGTTGCTTCCTCATCTTCAAAGTCCTTTTACCTCAATCATAAAGGTCAGCGGGATTTCAAATTTGTTCATAAGATCAAAGGTAAAATGTAAACTGTCATTTTACCCTTTATGTGAAACATATGGAGCATTGTATGCAAGCGAAATGCCCTTTATGAAAATATTTTACCGGATTCCTTAACAAATCTGCATCTTTCTTCACCTCTTTTACTCAGTGCATTAAAGTGACATGTCTGTGCAAAGTGGGTAGTCAAACATTGTTTGATGGGGATATTAGTTTGGAATCTAGCAGAGAAGCAGCTTGTTACATGCATAAGTTTAGTTTAATATTACCTAATCAGATAGGTAGCACAGGGATGCCATTAAGAAAAGCAGTTAAACATTATGTCTCACTGATTTTTTATTTTTTTATTGATTTATTTTTTTTATTGTACTTTACTGGATCATTGTGAAGTCTGTAATCAAGGCTGTATCAAAGGGTTATTCAGCTTGATATCATTTTCTCCCAGACACTGTGTGAAAAAGAATAACTCTATCCCATGGACCAAGTGCACAGACAAGAACATAGGTTTTATAATTGTCTTACAAGGATACAGGGTACAGACAGTCCCAACAGGCGAACCAGGTTTGAAGTTTAACAGTGTTGGGCAAAATTCAGGAAGGAAGAATACAAAATGTTCCAGCCAGGATTCAGAATAGGATAGAAAAATGTAAATATGCTAGGCAAGAAAGATTAATACTGGCAGGCAGAGATGCTCGAATGTACCCAAATTTGATTTGAGTACATTCAAATTCGGGTCCGGGTAAATTCGGATTCGGCCGTGATCACGACCATAGAATTCGATTTGAATTTGAGTCGTGATCTGTCATTGAATTCGCATAATAGTCGTGATTATGAATTCGGATGGCCTTAAAGGACTTACGAGCCCAAATACCAAAAAAAAAGATAAGTACCTTAGACGCTTTTAAATGCACGGAGGACGCCATCCGCGCCCTCCGTGCAGTTCCGCCTGGTCCCCGCAGTGTGATCGGCCCCCGTGCCGCTCCCGACCCCCCAGACGGGGTCGGGCTCCCCTTCCTCTCCTAAGATGGCCGCCGGAGCTGGCCGCGGCTGCGCAGTCTGCACGCACGTCAGTGCGGCTGCGCAGCTCTAGGGCCCTCCCCCCGATCCACGCACAGTAGCGTGGATCGAGGGGGGTCTCCTGGGTGCCTGATGCTGCTGTTGCTGCTGGCTGCATGCACCGGCTGCTGTGCTGGCTGGACAGGGACAGAGGGAGTGGAAGGCTGGGGGAAGGTTTCCTACAATCGCCGAACAAGGATCTCCTGCAACTCGCTTGTTCACTGCTCAGGGTCTCCAGCAGGCAGGAACTGACCCACCTTCCCCTTCAGCCGTGTGTCCAAGATCATGCTGATGCAGGCATCCTCCCGAGCACGCATCTGCTTAACCTTGGGGTCTGTGCGCAGGCACCGCAGCATGTGCGCTGCCATGGGGAATAGGGTGCTCCGTCCAGCAGAGACATCAGGGTCAGCGGCCGCAATGCTGTCCTCCTCCTCCTCTGGCCCCTGAGCCTCTTCTTCCTCTCTCCACCCTCGCACCACTGCAGCAGCGCTCCGCTGTTACCCCTTAACAGCAATGTCCAGGACCTCCAACTCCTCCTCCAACAACAACTCAAAAACCTGCGTAGAAGTGGACTGCGCAGGTGGCTGCTGTTCCAGCTGGATCAGGGCCTCCTCTCCCACATCCATCAGATCACCCAGGGCCCTGTCCAGCAGACAAACAATGGGCACCCACTGGAAGAGGGATGCCTATTCCTCGTTGACCAGGTTGGTTCCCTGCAGGAAGGGAGCCAACACCAAGCAGACCTGCTGCATCTGCCCCCACTGTGCTTTGGAGAGGAGCTGGAGTTTGGTGGTGCCGGCGAGAGTGGCCTCAACGATGTGGCGGTTGACAGCCCTCCTATGCTCAACCAGGTGCTCCAACATCGCCAGGGTGGAATTCCAGCGAGTTGGCACATCGATCACAAGGTGGTGTCATGACAGGCCCTCAAGCTGCTGCAAGTCGGCCAGGTTTGCTGCGGCAGCAGCCGAGCGGCGGAAACTGTGCACAATTTTCCGAGCCGCTTCCAACAGATTGTCCATCCCCTGGTAGGTGCGCAGGAACTTCTGCACCACCAGGTTCAGGACATGTGCCAAGCAGGGGATGTGGGTCAAGTGTCCCCTGCTGATGGCAGCCAGCATGTTGGCCGCATTGTCGGACACCACCAATCCGACTCGGTGGCCTTTGGGGGTCAGCCACATCTTCTCTTGCCCCTTCAGGTAGTGGAGCATGTTGGCTGCCGTGAGACTGTTCTTCCCCAGGCTTATCATCTCCAGCAGCGCTTGGCAATGGCAGGCCTTCATGCTGCTGTTGATGCGGGGTCACTTGGCGGTGGGAGCTGCTGCTTCTCCCTGACCCCACGCGGTGGCACCACATAGTGGACACAGTGGACTACTGGTGGTGCTGCTGCTACTTCCTCGCTGGTGAATTCCACCAGGCTGACCCAGTGGGCCGTGAAAAACAGGTAGCGGTCTGTCCCAAAATGGTTGCTCCAGTGCGGTGCAGTGCTGGGATCTAGGGATGGGCCGAACCTCCGATTTTAGGTTCGCAAACCTTCGCGGAAGGTTCGGTTCGTGGAAAAGTTCACGAACCGCAATAGACTTCATTGGGGATGCAAACTTTGAAAAGTAGAAAAAAATTATGCTGGCCACAAAAGTGATGGAAAATATGTTTCAAGGGGTCTAACACCTGGTGGGGGGCATGGCGGAGTGGGATACATGCCCAAAGTCCCGGGAAAAAATCTGGATGTGACGCAAAGCAGCGTTTTAAGGGCAGAAATCACATTGAATGCTAAATTGCAGGCCTATGCTAAATTGCAGGCCTAAAGTGCTTTCAAACATCTTGCATGTGTATACATCAATCAGGGAGTGTAATTGGAGTTCTGCTTCACACTGACTCACCAAACTCACTGTGTAACGCCCAGCAAACAGCTGTTTGCGTAGTGACGGCCGTGCTGGACTGATGCGCACTGTGGCGAGAGTGTAGGCCGTCGCGGTTTTTAAACCCATATGGTCGCCGGGCTGTGGTAGCTCAATGATAGAACAACAGTGACTTTCCAGCTGATCAAATTTGGTCTGTCCACAATGAAGCAACGACCTTATTATCTTTTTGTATGTAGGTAGGCATAGGTAGGAGTCCCAGTATAGGTAGGTAGGCATAGGTAGGAGTCCCAGTATAGGTAGGTAGGCATAGGTAGGTGCCTCAGTAGTTAGCTAGGCATAGGTAGGAGTCCCAGTATAGGTAGGTAGGCATAGGTAGGAGTCCCAGTATAGGTAGGTAGGCATAGGTAGGTGCCTCAGTAGTTAGCTAGGCATAGGTAGGAGTCCAAGTATAGGTAGGTAGGCATAGGTAGGAGTCCCAGTATAGGTAGGTAGGCATAGGTAGGTGCCTCAGTAGTTAGCTAGGCATAGGTAGGAGTCCCAGTATAGGTAGGTAGGCATAGGTTGGAGTCCCAGTATAGGTAGGTAGGCATAGGTAGGTGCCTCAGTAGTTAGCTAGTCATAGGTAGGAGTCCCAGTATAGGTAGGTAGGCATAGGTAGGAGTCCCAGTATAGGTAGGTAGGCATAGGTTGGAGTCCCAGTATAGGTAGGTAGGCATAGGTAGGTGCCTCAGTAGTTAGCTAGGCATAGGTAGGAGTCCCAGAATAGGTAGGTAGGCATAGGTAGGAGTCCCAGTATAGGTAGGTAGGCATAGGTAGGTGTCCCAGTAGTTAGCTAGGCATAGGTAGGAGACCCAGTATAGGTAGGTAGGCATAGGTAGGTCCCCTAGTATAGGTAGGTAGGTAGGTGTCCCCGTATAGGTAAGTAGGTGCCCCAGTAGTTAGGTAGGCATAGGTAGGTGTCCCAGTATAGATAGATAGGCAGGGCCTGGCTGGCACAGTAATAACAATTACCAAGGTCCAGCTGCAACAGATAGGGCTGTATAATGTCAGTGAGCAACACACACAAAAAACACATCTTGAAAACATTAGCTCTCAAAAGAGCTGTTGAGGGGTGCCATTTTAGCAATAACAATCAGCCAGGAGCAAGCCAAGACCAAGAGCCTAACTAATCTTTCCCTAGGAGAACAAGTCTGCAGCAGCTGTCCCTAGTTTGTCTCTAGCAGGCACACGAGTGAGTGTAATGGCCAGCAAGCCTGCCTTATACAAGGGGGCACGTACACACATAAGTCATAAGATTGGATTTATTTGTAGCACAACGAAGTAGACAACGCGTTTCGCGACCACAAGTCGCTTCCTCAGGTCAAATACAGTGCTTAAAAAAGAGAACAATGATGGCGCTCAGACTAAACATGCTTCACTTCATATAAAATAACAATAAAAATAATGACATATATATAGAGAGAAGAATTTTCAAACATATATATACACACATATACACACACTTAAAACATCCTTTCCTGTAGCTAGACACATATAAAACATAGTAAGAATATAAAGTGATTCCTCCTACATCATTTTAGTGGCAAAAGAGCCACAGGTGGTTAATAGTACACCACCTTAAATCTGTCTTCCTATACCCAAAAATTAACCTGCTTTACTCTATCCTGACAGTGGTTAAGACCCTGTACGGTTGTAGGGGGCTTCCTAATGAGACATATGGTGTGGTGTAGGTTTATCTAAGAACATAATGGAGCGGAGTCTAATCGTAACAGGATCAGAGAAATTAGGTGCACACAAATGTGCTACAAATAAATCCAATCTTATGACTTATGTGTGTACGTGCCTCCATAACAGGTAAGACACACTACGCTTACCAATTTATTGATTACAAGTTATTATAAGATACAAGGGCGCCTCCTACAGTGTTTTTGATACCTAAATTACCCCACTACGTGGGGGCTTACTTACTGTAATTTATTATAGTAGTAGTTTTTGGGAGCAGTGACCAGACAAGGCCGAGTGGAGACGGTACTTCTCCACATGTTTGGATAGTGGTTGCCTTAATAGCAACCCAGAATTGTGAGTATAATTGTTATTATTTTTAACTAATTGTCTCACACAACGATAATACACGATATTGGGCTCCCGGTGTCCCTGTGCTTTTTACCTCTTCTAGCCCTATTATACAAGGGGGGGTGGGGCTCCAGGGCTTAGTGTAGCCTGAATGGCTACAATGTGCCTGCTGACTGTGATGCAGAGGGTCAGAGTTGACCCTCATTGTGCATTATGGGGCGAATCGAACTTCCGCAAACGTTCACCTGGTCCAGGTGAACCATTCGGCCCATCTCTACTGGGATCGCCGCGCGGGAGAAATAGTGGTGGCTGGGAATTTGCCACTCCAGGATTCCATACTGCAGGAGCATTCTCATGTCACTCCCCTTCTGCACAAAGGAGTATGGCAGGAGCTGGGAGCATGTGGCCCGGGCAAGCAACCCGTTCAGCACCCGGATGCGCCTGTTGGTGGGAGGCAGAACCTTGCTCACACCGGAAAAGGACTCGCTGAGCAGGGTCTGGTGGCATTTGCCTGCACGGGAGGATGAGGAGGTGACTGTAGAGGGAGCAGATGAGGCCACTGAGGACTGGCTGCCTGGGGGGGGGGGAGCAGTGAGTTTCTGTGTTCCTGCTGCTGATGCTGGATGAGCAGGAGGGTGGGATGCTGCTGTTGCTGCTGCTCAAGTCTGTGCAGTGGCTGTCTGGCTCTGACCACTGCCTGCGCCACTGTCCTTCAGCTTCAGAAACTCACTGTAGTTCTCAAAATGTTTGGTCTCCAAGTGGGTCTGCAGGCACGAGGTACCCAACTTGTTCAGATCGCGACCTCTGCTCAGGCTGGTACCACAACTGTGGCAAATGGCACGGGCCTTGTCGGCAACGCACACCGTGAAGTACCGAGACTGGGGATTTCAACTTGCCCTTCAAGCTTGAGGACTGGGGAGGATTTTTGCCTTTGGAGGGCTGAGTTTTTTTCCCTTTGCTTGGAGGAGCTTTGGTGTGGGTGGTGGTAGGCAGCGGTGGTGGTAGCGGTGGTGGTAGTGGCTGAAACAGCAGGCTGTGGCTCCTGCTTTCCACGCCCTGTGATGGCCGCCATGCTGCTGCCACGCCTCTGTGCCAGAGACACCTCCTCCTCCGATGATGAGCTGTGCTGGTGGTGGCACATAGGGACGGTCCCCACCTTATCATCATCATCATCATCATCCCCAAACATCTCCTCTGAGCCCTCAACCAACTCATCAGACCCCAACATCCCCTACATCAGGCCCTTCCTCCTCCCCATAAAATGTTGGTTGTTGTGCGCCAACAACAAACTCCTCCACCTCATACTCCTCCTCCTCGCATGCTCCCATCATCTCCTCCTCAAACTGTTCCACAACATCCCTCAAAACGCTCGTGGTCCCTGGGATGAAGAGCGAGGTCAGTGAGGGCAGGCTAGTCGCTGGCGTCGATGTGACCTCAAGCGGTGGTGGAGGCCTGCTTCAGACTGGAGTACTGGTGGTGGTGGCACTGGTCTCGCTGGTGCTGGAAGTCTGGCTGGAAACGGTGGCTTGCTGCTCCACCATCATTTCCACTACAGCCTTTGCCTGACTCTCCGCAATGGGCCGGGGGTGACGACCCATGGCAAAGATGGGCGCAACACGCTGCAGCTGCACCTCTGCTCCCTCCTCCACATCTCTGTGGTCAGTGGCTGGCGGCGGACCAGTCACAGACCTGCTGGTGCTGCCAGTGGCTGCAGCAATGGCGCTGCCTCTCCTGCTGGTGAATCGCCCTCTACCTCTGCCAGTCATTGTGCAATAATATGCAAACACAATAAGAAAAATATATATATATACAGTGGCTTGCAAAAGTATTCTGCCCCCTTGAAGTTTTCCACATTTTGTCACATTACTGCCACAAACATGAATCAATTTTATTGGAATTCCACGTGAAAGACCAATACAAAGTGGTGTACACGTGAAAAGTGGAACGAAAATCATACATGATTCCAAACATTTTTACAGATAAATAACTGCAAAGTGGGGTGTGCGTAATTATTCAGCCCCCTGAGTCAATACTTTGTAGAACCACCTTTTGCTGCAATTACAACTGTAAGTCTTTTAGGGTATGTCTCTACCAGCTTTGCACATCTAGAGACTGAAATCCTTGCCCATTCTTCTTTGCAAAACAGCTCCAGCTCAGTCAGATTAGATGGACAGCGTTTGTGAACAGCAGTTTTCAGATTTTGCCGCAGATTCTCGATTGGATTTAGATCTGGACTTTGACTGGGCTATTCTAACACATGGATATGTTTTGTTTTAAACCATTCCATTGTTGCCCTGGCTTTATGTCCCCCCCAGCATTAAGTATTTTGCAGACTCCAAGTGGTTTCCTTAAAAGATTGCCATGTATTTGGCTCCATCCATCTTCCCATCAACTCTGACTAGCTTCCCTGTCCCTGCTGAAGAGAAGCACTCCTAGAGCATAATGCTGCCACCACCATATTTGACAGTGGGGATGGTGTGTTCAGAGTGATGTGCAGTGTTAGTTTTCCGGCACACATAGCGTTATGCATTTTGGCCAAAAAGTTCCATTTTGGTCTCATCTGACCAGAGCACCTTCTTCCACAAGTTTGCTATGTCCCCCACATGGCTTGTGGCAAACTGCAAACAGGACTTCTTATGCTTTTCGGTTAACAATGGCGTTCTTCTTGCCACTCTTCCATAACGGCCAACTTTGTGCAGTGCATGACTAATAGTTGTCCCATGGACAGATTCCCTCACTTGAGCTGTAGATCTCTGCAGCTCGTCCAGAGTCAACATGAGCCTCTTGACTGCATTTCTGATCAGCGCTCTCCTTGTTCGGCCTGTGAGTTTAGGTGGACGGCCTTGTCTTGGTAGGTTTACAGTTTTGCCATACTCCTTCCATTTCTGAATGATCGCTTGAACAGTGCTCCGTGGGATGTTCAAGGCTTTGGAAATCTTTTTGTAGCCTAAGCCTGCTTTACGTTTCTCAATAACTTTATCCCTGACCTGTCTGGTGTGTTCTTTGGACTTCATGGTGTTGTTGCTCCCAATATTCTCTTAGACAACCTCTGAGGCCATCGCAGAGCAGCTGCATTTGTACTGACATTAGATTACACACAGGTGCACACTATTTAGTCATTAGCACTCATCAGGCAATGTCTATAGGCAACTGACTGCACTCAGACCAAAGGGGGCTGAATAATTACGCACACCCCACTTTGCAGTTATTTATTTGTAACAAATGTTTGAAATCCTGTATGATTTTCATTCCACTTCTCACGTGTACACCACTTTGTATTGGTCTTTCACATGGAATTCAAATAAAATTGATTCATGTTTGTGGCAGTAATATGACAAAATGTGGAACACTTCAAGGGGGCTAAATACTTTTGCAATCCACTATATATATATATATATATATATATATATATATATATATATACTGTATATAAATATATATATATATATATATATATATATATATATATATATACTGTATATAAATATATATATATATATATATATATATATATATATATGTATATATATATATATATAGGGCGGGAAAGGATGTAAACTTTAATAAAGAGACTGGGTTGGTGGTGAGGTGACAGGTGGTGAGGTGTTGTTTTTTTATTT
This sequence comes from Hyperolius riggenbachi, assembly GCF_040937935.1. NCBI lineage: Eukaryota > Metazoa > Chordata > Amphibia > Anura > Hyperoliidae > Hyperolius > Hyperolius riggenbachi. The sequence goes on along the minus strand of NC_090654.1, from coordinate 169,579,814 downwards.
TATTTTTTTAATAGTAGTAGTACTAACAGCAATGTAGTCTACAGTAACCGATAACTAACTCGTGTGACAGACAGTGACGAATAAAAGTCTGTCACACACGGACACGCAATCAATAGGGTCAGGCAAATGACAGTCACAGATCACAACAGATTCTGGCCTGGCCTGTGAAGTAACTATTACACAGTAGTAGTGAAGCCTGCGGCGCTAAATAAACTCACAGACTATAGCAGTACAAATTAAGTAAACTAGTACGTAGTTAACAACTAACTATAATCCCAAGTAGTAGTGTAGTAGTTAGTAGTCGATAACTAACTCGTGTGACAGTCAGACAGTGACAATAAAAGTCTGTGACACACGGACGCAATCGATAGGGTTAGGCAGATGACAGTCACAGATCACAACAGATGCTGGCCTGGCCTGTGAAGTAACTATTACACAGTAGTGAAGCCTGCAGCACTAAATAAACTCACAGACTAGAAGTACAAATTAAGTAAACTAGTACGTAGTGTAATGATCGGCTCTGCTGTCTGCACAGGCAGACAGCTGTTTGGCCATTTTGTAAATCTGAGTGCGGCAGGTCCCTGGAAAAGAGACCTGTCTCCACTCTGCAAGCTGCAGAGTTGCTGTTCTGGGGAGGAATTTGCATCCACTTGTCATGCAAATTGCTTAGCTGCTTCCTCTGATGGCTTGCAGTATAAAAAGCATTTCTTCCCAGAATTCCTGGCTGGTCATGATGGTTTGTTCCTGCTGACTTACCTGGAGTCTCAGCCTTTGCTAATCATTTGTTAAGATTATCTTAGAGTAATTCCTTGGGAGTGCACTAGGCATTCCTTCTAGCGTAGTCAGGTTGTATTATCTGTTTGCCTTCTACTGTCTGTCTGCTGCGATTGTCTTCTCACCACCGGCGGTCGACAGGAAATCGTTCTGTCTGTTGGGATCTGTATTCTGCCTTAGGGGTGCTAGCCAGAGCAGCGGTTGCTACTGGTAGCCCCATCTGTCTGTCTGTCTGGATCGCATTCGCCCTAGCGGTAGGGGCGGTGGTTCCTTCTGTACTCTGTCTGGGAGTGTAGGCCAGAGCTGCGGTTGCTGCTGGCTACTCCTTCTCTCTGTCTTGTCTGGTACGAACGCTTGCTGTAGGCTCGGTGTGGTAACCGTTTAGCAAGCGTTCGTGTTCTCTATTTTCATGTTTGTGTTACATTGATTAGTTAGGGTGGCACGCTTATCACTGGGCGCCTAACGCGCGGTGATCGTGTCTTTAACGTGTTCGCTGTTGCGAATGAGTTTAGCTAGCGTTTGTTATTTTCTTTGACGTTCTGATCATTGTTATTTGCTATGTCTTTCTTGTTACACTCGTGCTCTGTCTGATTCGGTCTTGTGTCACTATTGGCAATCGCCACTCTTGTGATTCAGTTCCCACTTCTTTTCCGCTGTTGTGTGTTCACCGTCCCTGGGTGGCGACTAGATTGGTGGACACACATACATTCTCTTTCTGTGTTCTCTCTCTCTTTAAGGGCTATCTTGCCCTGCATTGCTTCGACTTGTGCAATTCCCATCTGGCATCTGTGGCAGGGCAGAGGCTGTGTTCCTCTGCACTCCACAGCTCCATCGGTCGGTGGGAATTTCCCTCTACAGGTGCATAGCACCATAGCTGGGTTCTGTTAAATTACACGCTTGTGGAGGATTTCCGCAGTGTCAGCGCACATCTTGTGCGCTGACCACCGAAATAGTTCCGCAATCGTTACACGTAGGTAACAACTAACTATAATCCAAAGCAGTAGTTTAGTAGTCGATAACTAACTCGTGTTACAGACAGTGAGTGACAATAAAAGTCTATCACACACGCACGCAATCAATAGGGTCGGGCAGATGACAGTCACAGATCACAACAAATGCTGGCCTGGCCTAGTGGCCTGTGAAGTAATTATTACACAGTAGTAGTGAAGCCTGCGGCACTAAATAAACTCACAGACTAGAAGTACAAATTAAGTAAACTAGTACGTAGGTAACAACTAACTATAGCCCCTAGTAGTAGTGTAGTAGTCGATAACTAACTGGTGTTACATACAGTGAGTGACAATAAAAGTCTGTCACACACGGACGCAATCAATAGGGTCGTGCAGATGACAGTCACAGATCACAACAGATGCTGGCCTGGCCTAGTGGCCTGTGAAGTAACTATTACACAGTAGTAGTGATAGTGAAGCCTGCGGCACTAAATAAACTCACAGACTATAGCAGTACAAATTAAGTAAACTAGTACGTAGGTAACAACTACTATTACTATAATCTCTAACAGTAGTGTATACAGTAGTCGATAACTAACTCGTGTGACAGACAGTGAGTGACAATAAAAGTCTGACACACACGGATGCAATCAATAGGATCGGGCAGATGACAGTCACAGATCACAACAGATGCTGGCCTGTAAAGTAACTAACACAGTACTGAAGCTAATAAACTCCCAAACTAACAGTACAAATTAAGTAAACTAGTACTAGTACACAACTAACTATAATCCCTAACCTACCTAAGATAGTAGACTTATGCTTCATACACACTTGAGATAAAAGTCTTTGGAAAAGGTAAGATCACAGACCAATTTTACCCCATTCCATGTAGTATGAGAGCCATACTCTACACAGTCTATTCTATGGAGCTGCACTCCCCATCAGATAAAATCTTTGCAAGATGCTGCACACAAAGATGCCGTACACACTCAAAAGATCATTATCTGCAAAAGATCTGTTCCTGCAATAGATCCATTCCTGCAAAATGCATTCATAGTCTATGAGATCTGCAGATCCTCATACACACCTTGTTTAACAGACTTCATCTGCATATCTGGCAATCATCTGCAGATCTGAAAATCCATCCTGGTGGATCTGATCTGCAGATGATCTGCAGATGATTGTCTGTTAAACCAAGTGTGTATGAGGATCTGCAGATATCATAGACTATGAATGCATTTTGCAGGAATGGATCTTTTGCAGGAACAGATCTTTTGCAGATAATGATCTTTTGAGTGTGTACGGGCATCTTTGTGTGCAGCATCCTGCAAAGATTTTATTTGATGGGAAGTGCAGCTCCATAGAATAGACTGTGTAGAGTATGGCTCTCATACTACATGGAAGGGGGTAAAATTGGTCTGTGATCTTGCCTTTTCCAAAGACTTTTATCTCAAGTGTGTATGAAGCATAAGGCTACCTAGGCTAGCAGGCCCTAGCCTGCACACAGACCAAACACTAGCCTAGCACAGTATACAGTACACTGCACTAGCTGACTGAACTATAACAATCAAATCACTAACTAACTATAAAACAATATAATCAATGTGTGTAGAATGTGTGTAGGAGGTAAAACGCTGTGTTTAACAGTTGAAAAGCACTTGCTAAGACACGCAGCAGCACTGGAGATGCTCTCAGTACTGCAGAGTCACACAGCAAGGACGGGCTTCCTAAGATGGCCACCGCCTTATATAGAGGAGGGGAGGGCCAGGCTCCCCTCCTCTGACTGGTTGCTAGGGTCTCGGCTGGGGGCCTTCTGATTGGCCCAATGATGTCATCCCCTGGATACCAAAGCCGAATTTGTGATCACGCGTTAACACCCATGATCACGGCCAAATTCGAGAGTGACTATTCGGGTACATTCGACTTCAAATTCGGGAGCAGTATCGCTCTTCGAATTCGAGTTCGGCAATCATGAAAAGCTACCCATGATAATTTGATAGGCACCTATCTATTTAACCTAAACTGGAGGCACCTACCTATGGGGGGAACCTACTTATCTAACCTACACTGAAGGAACCTACCTTTCTAACCTATACTGGGGGAACCTACTTATCTAAGCTACACTGGAGGCACCTGCCACCTACCTATCTAATCTACCCTGGAGGCACCTACCTATCTAACCTATACTGGGGGAACATACCTATCTAACCTATACTGGGGGCATCTATCTAACCTATACTGGGGACACCTACCTATCTAACCTATACTAGGGGTTCCTACCTATCTACAGCCAAGCAAAGCCCCAGGGCCCCAGCCCAGCAAAGCACAGCCCCCAGCAAAGCAAACCCCCCAGCCCAGCAAAGTGTACAGTTAAGCAAAGCCTAGTAAAGCCCCCAGCCCAGCAAAGCCCCCAAAACGTCCCCAGCCCAGCAAAGCCCCCAGCAAGTCACCTAGCAAAGCCAGGCTGGCTCAACATCACCGCCAGCCAAGCTGGCACAGCATCATCGTCAGCCAGGTCGGCACAGCATCACTGTCAGCAATGCAAGCACTGCCTCACCACCAGCCAGGCCAGCACAGCACAGCATAGCATAACCACCAGCCAGGCAGCCCAGCATAACCACCAGTCAAGTACAGCACACAGGCCAGCCAACCGAAGACAAGACAGAAGCCAGGTGAGGGGCTTATTTATGTGAAATACTGCCTATTGAATATATTTAACCACTTCAGGGTCACAGGTTTTTTCCCTTAAAAACCAAAACAACTTTCACATTTCAGCGCTCCTCCCATTCATTCAGTGATAACTTTATTGTTACTTAATACACTGAAATGATCTATATATTGTTTTTTTTTTCACCACAAATTATGCTTTCTTTGGGTGGTAGTTTTTGCGATGAATTATTTTATTTTATATGCATTGTAAAAGGAATAATAAGGATAAAAAGAAAAAAAAATGATTATTTCTCAGTTTTCAGCCCATATAGTTTTAAAATAAAATGTGCTTTGGTACATAAAACCCACACATTTTATTTGCCCATTTGTCTGGTTTATTACAACATTTAAATTGTGTCCCTTGTATAATGTATGGTGATAATATTTTATCTGGAAATAAAGGAGAATTTTAGCATTTAGGGATTTTTAATAATTTTTCACTTATTACAAGAACTTTTTTTGCAAAATTAACAGTGATGTACTCTCATGACATCCGTATTAGAAAAGTCCCTAAGGTAACTATTTATGTAAAAAAAAAAATTAAATGATGTAATATTTTTATGTAATGTTTTATTTCTATAACTGTGGGGCAGGGTTGGAAGGGGTTAAAAGTAGTAAAGTAAAAAAAAATAATAATAAACTTTCTATTTAAAACAGTATAGTGGCATAACTAGGTGTATTTTACTTTTTGGCCACAAGATGGTGCTATTGAGACCGTGTTTCTATTAATAGAACACAGCCGAAGTGTCGGAAGTGTCGGGTCTCAGACACGGGAACAGTGATCGGGATTGAGAATCAAAAGATTCTTACATCCTGATCACAGATGGAGGGGGCTGCGACGGTGGATCGACGGTAAACAGCGCGGGGATGGTGAACCCGATGGTAAGGCGAAGTATGCATATCTACCCCCCTGATCCACACGTGTAGTTTAAAGGGGCGTGGATATGCGTACCAAGGATCTTAAAGTGGTTAAGTTATGCCACTGCTATGTTCATGTACATTTGGCCCCACCTATGACCACGCCCACTTTGTGTGGTATGACCATGCCCATTTTTGCCGTTACGCACACCGCACAATCATTCCCTCTTGGTGCCCAGGGGTGCCCCGGATCTCCCAGGAGCCTAGAAACGCCCCTGAGTGGAGCCAACTGTACAAATGTTTAGATTGTCAGATGTTCCCCCTTTCCCCAATTAGATAGCCAAATGTGCCCCCTTCCACCATTCAAATAGTTCAGTCAGTTCAGGCAGGCCAAATAATGTGCTTACACATCAGGAGACAGTGTTTGTTTTAATGTACCAGGGCCAAATCTAGCAGTAGGTACAAGGCTAGATACACGAGTGTGCAGAGAGGCTGCGGTCGAGTATACTGGAGCCATCCTGTCATCCCCACCCCTGGAACATAGAGCGCTGGATGGGCAGGCTGGATAGTCAGTCCCACCCAGCTCCTTATTCAGCTCTCCATGCATCAGCGACTTTGACATCAACATGGCTGGCGTATTTGGTTGACGCATTGAATCATACTAAGCCTAACTAGTCTCAGACCATCATTACATGACAGCCTCCTGTCCTGTCCATTGGTACAGAGGACAGTTTATGGTGAAGCCAGGGGTGGGAGGGTCATGGCTAGCAAGAAAGGTGGTGTGGCCAGGTAAAAAGTCCATGGCTGGATTTCCACACCCAGCTGAACGCAAAGCTGGAAATGCTGCTGACTGAGATGGCAATGTGGCATAGTATGCAGCTTTACCACTAGTTAGATGTAAAAAGATAAACTAAATGATTTTTAGGAAGATTTATACCCTTGTAAGACCTGTGTTCCATCACATGGGACAGGAAAACAGATATGGGCAGCACGGTGGCGTAGTGGTTAGCTCTCTCGCCTTGCAGCGCTGGGTCCCTGGTTCGAATTCCAGCCAGGGCACTATCTGCAAAGAGTTTGTATGTTCTCTCCGTGTCTGCGTGGGTTTCCTCCGGGCACTCCGGTTTCCTCCCACATTCCAAAAACATACGGATAAGTTAATTGGCTCCCCCTAAAATTGGCCCTAGACTACAGTACTTACATAATATAGACATATGGCAATGGTAGGGATTAGATTGTGAGCTCCTTTGAGGGACAGTTAGTGACAAGATAGATAGATATATATATATATATATATATATATATATATATATATATATAATGTACAGCGCTGCGTAATATGTCGGCGCTATATAAATACTAAATAATAATAATAATAATATGTAAGATAGGAGCACAGCAAACGCATGAAAATCACTTGTATGAATGTTTGGATGCAGATGAACAAAAGCTGAGTAAAGCCTCAGCTGAAGTCAGAAGTTTACGCACAGTGGGTGAATTATTTAAAACGCACTCACTTTATAACCCCTCCTTAGATTTTTTATGAACAAACTGTCAATTGGGCATATTAAGAGCATCTGGAGCATTTTGTGCCTGCACAGTTATAAGCCCTAACTAAATGCTCAGACAAAGAATGCTTCTAACTATGGGAGAGTGACCAAGGAAGCCAGTAGGCAGTAGTCAGCGACTAACGGGGCTAACAGGGAGAACAGACGGCACCGGATGGACGAGGGAGCCCACAGACATCCGGGGCCTGGAGGAAGCCCCAAGTACTGTAAGTATACAGCCTTTTGTTTTATTTATCTCAGGTTTACTTTCAGCATCTAGACAGGTAGCCATTGATAAGATGATGAGATTTGCATTGTATATCAATATGTATTTTTAACTAATGGGTTTTGTATGTCTCATTTCACTTTCCTGATCTGAATAACAGTAGCAGGGGTGCTCGGATACCCCTTTTCAAAATCCGAATTGATCCGGATACCCAGATATCCGGATCGGATATCCGGATCCAAACGTTCTGGTATCCACGTTCATGCGGATATCCGAACGCATTATCCCGGCTCTCCGGGCGGATTCAGAGATCCAGATAGAAAAGCCAGAAGTGGCCTTTAAATTGCTTAAAAATTTTTTTTTAGGGTATACGAGGCATGTAGCGCCATTATTTTTTAAAGGGGAACACTAATTGATGATGTGAGGACTTAAAATCCCCCCACCCAAAAAAAAAAAAAATGGCTGTCAATTAACATCAGGCCTAGGCAGGCTCGGACAGGCCCACCGAACCACCGATGGTCCCCGGCCGTCCCGCCTCCTGGGGTCCCCAGTGCTAAAAAGGAGGGGGGCTAAGAGCAGGAAGGGGGGACATTGTGCACAGATCGGCGGGGAGGGGCGGAAGCCTCCCCCCCCTCCGTCACCTAGGGGCCCCCCTTCCGCGCTCCCCCCCTCCAGAATTGTAGCCAGCGGCAGCAGCGGGGAAGAATCACTTAACAGCATGACGGAGATCCGTAGCTCTGCGTGCCGCTGGCTGGTCTCTGTCTCCTGAACTGACTGTCCAATCACGCTCTCGCAGGAAGTACTGCGAGAGCGTGATTGGACAGTCAGTTCAGGAGACAGAGACCAGACCAGCCAGCGGCACGCAGAGCTACGGATCTCCGTCATGCCGGTAAGTGATTCACCCCCGCTGCTGCCGCTGGCTGCAATTCTGGAGGGGGGGAGCATGGAAGGGGGGCCCTAGGTGAGGGAGGGGGGGAGTCTTCCGCCCCTCCCCACCGATCTGTGCACAATGTCCCCCCTTCCTGCTCTTTGCCCCCCTCCTTTTTAGCACTGGGGCTGGCTGGCTGCAATTCTGGAGGGGGGGGCCCTAGGTGAGGGAGGGGGGGTGGCTTCCGCCCCCCCCCCCCCCCCGCAGATCTTTGCCCCCTGCCCCCCCCCCCTTCCAAGCCGGGGGGAACTTGTGTTTTAGTCGGGGGGCAACCTGATTGCGTTTGGGGGGTATCTGCCACCATCCTGATTGCATTTTGAGGGGGGGTATCTGCAACCAACCGGATTGCATTTTGGGGGGGGGTATCTATCTGCCACCAACCTGATTGCATTTTGGGGGGGAGGGGTATCTGCCACCAACCTGATTGCATTTTGAGGGGGGGTATCTGCAACCAACCTGATTGCATTTGGGGGGGGGGTATCTGCCACCAACCTGATTGCATTTTTGGGGGGTTATCTGCCACCAACCTGATTGCATTTTGGGGGTATCTGCCGCCAACCTGATTGCATTTTGTGGGGGTATCTGCCACCAACCTGATTGCATTTTTTTTTTGGGGGGGCGGTATCTGCTGCCAACCTGATTGCATTTTGGGGGGTATCTGCCGCCAACCTGATTGCATTTTGTGGGGGTATCTGCCACCAACCTGATTGCATTTTGTGGGGGTATCTGCCGCCAACCTGATTGCATTTTGTGGGGGTATCTGCCGCCAACCTGATTGCATTTTGTGGGGGTATCTGCCGCCAACCTTGCATGTTGTGGGGGTATCTGCCGCCAACCTGATTGCATTTTGTCGGAAAATCTGCTGCCATTTGACTGCTTGATGAATTATCATGAGGCATGTAACTACTTGAATATTTTATCTAAAATGTATCTGGTCGGACCTAATCTCTGTGAATAACACCGCTACTTATGTTGTGTTTTGTTTTTTTTTAAGTCTGCCCATGACCCATCATGACCACGCCGATGTTCCAGTGCATGGTGACACCCATTTATTTTCGCTGCGGCGCGCTGCGCGCGCCGCATGTGGACATATCCCTATTGGAGACTGTCCTCAGAAGTGCTCACAATCTTTTCCCTACCATAAAGTCATGCAAAATTTCTAGAGTACATGTGTATGTGAGCCCAAAATGGGGGGGGGGGGGAGGAGGAGGAGAGGGGATCGGGGGGGGGGGGGAGAGGGGATCGGGGGGGGGCAGGCTGAAACTTCCTTGGTGGGCCCTTAGTGTCCCAGTCCGACCCTGGGCCTAGGTTCCAGACAACGGTCGTGCAGCCCACATTGTGTCCAAAGTCCAACCACGCAACTGGGACATGACAGTTTTCAGCCAACACACCTCCAAACAATTATGCAGCAATTGTGTTTTGGGTTAAATATAGGTGGTATCAGCACAGCAGCAGTGGCCTGTGGCACCCTGGAGGTGCGAGCTGCACAGGCAGCAGGAGCAGGGAAATGCAGCAGCAGCAGGTGTAACGTGTGCCAGGAGCATGCCGGACATGGCACATGGCATGTGTCATGTGGCACTTGGCACGTGTCACTTGGCACGCGTCACTTGCCAAGTGCCACGTGACACGTGTCAAGTACCACGTGACACGTGCCAAGTGACACGTGCCAAGTGCCGAGTGACAGTCAGACAGCAGAGAAGAAGACACTAGTGCACACTAACTGTCACACTGGCACTGCTCACAGCACAGCAGTTCTGCACAAAGCTAACACAGTTGTACTACTACTCTAACAACTACTAGCACTGACTGCAGTACTACAGTACTAACTACACAATAACACATTAATCCTCCTATCCCCTAATCCCTAACCTAAGCTATACTGTAGCTAGCTAAGGCTAATAGCTGGCCAGCAGGCAGCAGCTGGCCTGGTCTGTGCACAGCACACACACAGATACATAGCAGCTGCCTGCAGCCCTGCAGCACAGCACACACTCTGACTGTCCCACAATGACATCAAGCTAATTAACGATTTAACAATAGTGTAGTGGTAGTGAAGGGGTTAATCATCACTGAACAGCTTTGTTTATCACTGTGTACAGCCCTTGCTAGGCTAGCAGCACTGGAGCACACACTCTGACTGTCACACAACGATATCAATCAAGCTAATTAACGATTTAACAATAGTGTAGTGATAGTGAAGGGGTTAATCACTGAACAGCTTTAGGTTTATAACTGTGTACAGCCCTTGCTAGGCCAACACAGCAGCACTGGAGCACGTCTCTCAGTGAGCATTCAGCAAGCAAGGGACGATATGTCTCAACATGGTAGCCCTCCTTATTATACAGGGGGGCTGGCCAGTGTTCCTTTCTGTGATTGGGTGCCAGGGATTAGGCTGGGAGGCCTCTGATTGGCTTAACCTCCTTGCCGGTTTTCCCGACCTGAGCTCGGGGTAGAAAAAAGAAGCTATTATCGGTGATCCCGAGCTCAGGTCGGGGTAGGCATTGCAGAGCTTTACCTTTAGTTGTGGAGTCCTGCACGCGATCTCGCTGCGCAGCGGGACTCCAGCCTCTCTCCCCGGCAGTGTGGGGTCTTTCCCTGGCCGCCGGATCCCCCATGTCCCCGCTATTCTTCCGGGGACCCGGCAGCCAGTTGGAGCAGCGCAGCCGTGGTGGTGGCAGCAGAGCGGTGGTGGCAGCGTGACGTCATCGGGGGCGGGGCTAATATTGAAAACAAACTTCTCTATATTAGAGAAATATAGAGAAGTTCGTTTATATGTATATTAGCGCCATCTTGTGGGCAAAGAGAAAACTGCAGCACAGGAGCCCAGAATGGTAAATTTTTTTTATTTTGCTGCAGATCTCCCTGCCAGAATGATTTTTTTTAACGTTTTAGGGTCTGAAAGAGTGGAAAAAAATTGCACCGCTTTTAGACCCTAAAATCTGGAAAGAATCAGAACGGCAAGGAGGTTAATGAGGTCAGGTGGGGCTGGCCAGGATTCCCATCTGAGATTGGTTGCTAGGGCTTCTGCTGGGAGCCCTCTGATTGGCTCCAGGGCGTCATCCCCTTAGTTACAGTATTTCGGATCCAGATATCCGCAATATTCGCGGATATCCGCGTTATGCGGCCAAATATCCGCAGATAGCTATCTGGATTTCTACAGAAATCCAGAATCCGAATCGGATAGCTGAAAAAGTTTGGATATCCGGGTTACTACCTGAACAGTAGTGATCTAAGGTCACACCAGGCATTTGAAAAGTGCACGGTCTACAGTATGTAAAAATAATTAATAAGTAAGAAGTAATAAAGCATCAGAAACTGCCATGGACTTGGAATGCAAAATATTTCTATAAACGAACAACATGCTCTCTGAACTCAAAGAAATGTTACATTCTGCATTCTTTACTATGTCTAAATTGATTCTTTTCTCTTCTAAAAATGGACAGAAAATTCCAACGCTCCACATTAAAAACCAGCTTAGAAGAAAATAGCCAAAGTACAAATGGTTTTGAAGTAAGACACCAGCATTTAAATCATCTGACAACGCACATCCTGTGCTTTCATCACTGAGTGAGAACATGAATCAGAGAGAATGAGGAAGGATGTCTCCTCATTGAGGGAAGGGGGCAGAAAGCCGTTCAGCTACAATGTGCACTGCCCCTTGTTCTCTGTGACTGCATATAATAAACTATGAAATATAATCTTACAATGCAAATTGCAAATATATCTACATTTAACCTAGAAAAAAAGAATGCATAAGTCCTGATACCTCTGTGCCAGTTAATGATACAATCTTGATTGTACAATCTTAACAAAGCTATGTAGTAGAAGATAGAAGATTAAACTGAGAGAATATACCAGATTTTTCGCTGCATAACACACTTTCTCTTCCCCAACATTTTTGGGGAAAAGTGGGTGCACCTTATCCACCGAAGGTACGGATTTCAGGATGCAAAGGTGCGCGACCCTGGCGCACGTGTGCTGATAGGGTAATCCCCACACAGCTAATTAGGACCAGCCAGAGATGACCGGCGGCTGCAGCAGCGGGCAGAGGTGGATGGGAGAAGAGGATTGCGCGAAGCAGGACTGGAGCCAGGAGCACGGCGGCAGGAGCATGTATATACTGTGCTCACGCTGCCTGCACAGGGGGCACTGGAGGACACAGGCACAACGGACCACAGGCACAACAGGAAGACACTGGCACAGGGGGACACAGGCACAGGGAGGGACAGACACATCTGTGCTCCATATTACATAGACGTAGATTCTATGTGTTAGACCAATGGAGAAAGGAGTGTGCAAAAGCTGAGATGACCCTGATGCCCAAGGGTCACCGATTCAAGAAACCAAAATCAGCAGCACCACTCTTGAAGAAATAGCTATTTATTCAGACATGTAATTAAAATCACATGCCAAAAGAATGGGCTTAGATGCTGCATCTAAGCCCATTTTTTTGGCATGTGATTTTAATTAAGTGTCTGAATAAAGAGCTATTTCTTCAAGAGTGGTGCTGCTGATCTTGGTTTCTTATTACATAGAAGTAGGAAGATTGTACAATGAGGATTGTATCATTAATTAAAAACCCTATCCTCTAGCTTACTCCCTCTGCTTACACTGGGTGTATGGCTTATTTGTCAGTCAAACAATGTTTAAACAACAACAAAAATACACCACACTAGGTATTCAACAGGGTTGTAGTAACACACCAGATTTACAGCCTTCTGCATCTGTACCAACCCTACCTCAGGTTCCTTGCACTCTGCAACCACACTGGCTCGTGAGTGAAACACTGCCACGGGCCTAATGGCAGTCCTGGGCCACTCACCTACCTGGTACTGGAGTCCAACTTTCTCCAGCACTCCAGCAGTGTCTGTCAGAAGCCTCCTTGCTCCACACACAGCCCACTGCATACTGAATGATGCTGCTACTTATGCAAATAATACAAGTGAGCCAGTTAACCCTCTCTCTGAAAGGTTCAGGATTGGAGGAGCGTTGTGCAAGGCCCACCCTTCTCCCGATACACGCCAGTCCCAAACGAATCTACACAACGGTGGTGTTGCTAAACTGCAACAACAGTCACTATCCAGGACTTTAGCCTCCAAATCCATGCTAGAATCATGCATACATCTGCTCTGATCATCACACCATGCATGCTTTGTGATCTGCAAGTACATCGGAAGTTCATTGACTGCACTTTCTGGTGTTCCTATACATGTGTCGTGATCCGCAAGTACATCAGAAGTTCATAGACTGCACTGTCTGATGTTCCTATGCATGCTTTGCAATCAGCATGGAATCACGGTGCAAGCTTTCTAATGAATTTCCACAAATGCATTGTGATTTTTATTTATTAACCACTTCACCACTGAGGGGTTTTACCCCCTGACCACCAGAGCAATTTTCACCTTTCAGCGCTCCTTCCATTCATTCGTCTATAACTTTATTATTACTTATCCCAATGAAATGAACTATATCTTGTTTTTTTCGCCACCAATTAGGCTTTCTTTAGGTGGGACATTATGCCAAGAATTATTTTATTCTAAATGTGTTTTAATGGGGAAATAGAAAAAAATGTGGGAAAAAAATATTATTTTTCAGTTTTCGGCCATTATAGTTTTTAAATAAAGCATGCTACTGTAATTAAAACCCATGAAATGTATTAACCCATTTGTCCCGGTTATAAAACCATTTAAATTATGTCCCTATCACAATGTTTGGCGACAATATTTTATTTGGAAATAAAGGTGCATTTTTTTCAGTTTTGCATCCATCCCTAATTACAAGCCCGCAGTTTATAAAATAACAGTGTTGTACCCTCCTGATATAAATATTTAAAAAGTTCAGTCCCTAAGGTAACTATTTATGTGTTTTTTTTTTATTGTATTTTTTTTTTTTTTTAAATTACAAAAAAAAAAAAAAAAAAAATTGGGAGTGTGGGAGGTAATGAGTTAATTTATTGTGTAAATGTAATGTTTGTATATGTAAAATGCTTTTAGGGTGTAGTTTACTATTTGGCCACAAGATGGCCACAGAGTGTTTGTTTACATGCGACCTGTAAGCGTCCGGAAGGACGCTTACAGGAAGCAGTAGGAGGCTGGGAGACTCACAATGATCTCGCTGTTTCTGAAAGAAGCAGCAGATCATTGCGGGGGCTTAGATCAATGAACGGGAATGGATTTTCCCGTTCATTGATCTCCGGGCGAGCGGGCGGCGGCGTGCACGAGCGGCGGGTGCGCGCGCACGAGCGGCGGGAGCGCGGACAGCGGCGGTAGCGCGGAAGGTACGGATTTCTCCGTCCCTGGTTTTTTAGGAGGGAAAAAAGGTGCGGAGAAATCCGTACGCGTGGGGGTAAAGTGGTTAAAATAAATGGAAATCACAACCACATTGGGAATGTGGGAAAGGGCAGGGCCGGATTTACCATAAGGCACTGTAGGCACGTGCCTACAGGTGCCTGATGATGGAAAGGTGGCTCACTTCCGTCCATGAGGGCTCCCTCCTTCCCTATACAGATTTCTGAGCAGAGTGTAAATGAGAGTTTACTCACCCTGCTCTCGGCTTTCCCCTGATGAGATTTCCTTTCAGCCAGGGGCAGCTCTAGCTACTTAATATTGAGGGTACTTCTGGCTACCTAATGCTAATGGGCACCTGTAGCTACATACACTGGGCAGGGATAGTAGAGGAGAGGTGACAGCTGGGCCAGCCAGCACACTTGCAGTGCGGATCAGCGGGGGTTTGTAGGTTCATAGAGGGTGAAGTCTAAGGTGCCAGGACATTTGTGCCTATAGGCTCCTGTGATGTAAATCCGGGCCTGGAAAAGGGGCTTTAGGGATTTACAATTATAAGGCTGACACTATAACTACAAAGCTTGCCACATGTGTATCATCCAGATGTCTACATGTTTCTACATAAGATTAAAGATAACTTGTGCCTAGAAATTGCAAAGTAAAGTAAATGTTAAATCATTATACAGTTTGCCATCTTAAGATTGCCCCAAGCCAGACTCCAGTGTTGTCCAGCTTTTGTTTTTTATTCAAAAAATTGTGCTGTCAAAGTTGTAAATTGTGTCCACCCTTCATTGTCTCACATAAACTGATCCAACTGGTCAACTTAATCACATCTAAATAGTTATATAGTTCGTCTGGTTGGAAAAAAAAAAAACACCGTCCATCAAGTTCAACCAGGGAAAAAAAATCACTAGAGAATACAAGCCTCTCACCAGATGCTCTGGCTGACCCGACACAGACCAGCAATAAGCACTTTTCCGTTCAATCCTAGTTCTGTATCCTCCAATCCTCCTCAGCATAAAATATATCCCTTAAAGGGAACCTGAAGCGAGGAAAATTATTTAAAATAAACACATGACATAGCTGCAAATAAATATTACATACTAACCTCACCGTCAGTTCCTCTCAGAAGCTCACCATTTTCTGCTTACAGTGATCCCTTCCAGTTCTGACAATAGTTTGTCAGAACTGAAATATACCAGTTGCTGTCAGTTATATATCTGCAGCTGTCAGTTACAACTGAATGTGCAAGGTAATGTCAGTGTTTCCCTATGGCTCAAGTGGGTGATATTACAGTTTAACAGTGTGCTGACCAGGAAGCTGTTAGGAGGTAATGGCCATTTTAAAATGGAGGACGGAGAATTTCATTGATCACAGTGAACAAATAGGACACAGGAAAGGGGAAAGAGATTTAGTAATACACTACACAGGAGGTAAGTATGACCTGTGTGTGGTTATTTTGAATTTTTATTTTCAGTTCAGGTTTTCTTTAAACTCAAAAGAGTACTCGCATAGGGTAATACTGTTTTATTCATATCAAGATTAAAAAGATTAAAAATGTTCAGCCAGCAAGACTAATGAGGGTCTGTATCCATAGATAAGAGTGGTATAAAAAATTACTATTTACAAAAATACATTTATAATGGTTTTTAATTTCTATGTTTAAGTGTTTATGCTTATTTTAATATTTTAACTTAATTTTCTAATTACAATATTGAGCGGCTCCTATTTTGGATCTATGGGACTACCAGGACCAGCAAACCTGGGGTGCAATACTTGCAGTGCGCAGGCGCAGAAAAAACAGGATGTTATGTGGGACATTGATCTGTTAAGTAAATGGGCAGCGCATGCGTACAATGTCTATAGTTTGATGATAGGATCAAGCATAAGGATGCCGAGGTACGGTGTCGGCCACTAGGGGTGGTGCACATGCGGGTGGAAATGTGCAAGTCTAGCACTGCGCTAAGGAGTATGGGTTATGTAGTCCGAAGATATTGTAGCTACTGCGACTACCCAGTGAATTAAAGATGTGCATGCGGGGAGATTAAAACCTCATAGGATCACGCGAGAGGCGTGCTAAGAGGTATGGGTAATGTAGTCAAACGCGGATGTGTTTAAGTAAGAACTATGAAGATTGCGTCAGCAATAGCGAAAAGAAAGAATACGGAGGAAAATAGTAAGCTATAAAAGGTTTAACTAATGCGAGTTTATGTGGAAATAATAGGAATATTACTGACAGGTCTAGGGGCAGTACCTGAAATGTCCGCATCACGTGATCAATGTTGGAATTACAAATAACGTCTCCTAAGTGCTGGTAACCAAGCCCCTGATGAGTCATAACTGACGAAACTAGTTGGGCGGAGCCTAGCACGACGGGAGATGCTGGTTACATGTGGAGTTTATGATATGCGCATTTTTATAAGGAATTTGTAAGTGCACTACTTTTTTAATCTTGATATTAATAAAACAGTATTACCCTATGCGAGTACTCTTTTGAGTTTAAGGGATATATTTTATGCTGAGGAAGATTGGAGGATACAGAACTAGGATTGAACAGAAAAGTGCTTATTGTTGGTCTGTGTCGGGTTAGCCAGAGCATCTGGTGAGAGGCTTGTATTCTCTAGTGGTGGCAGTTCACTAAGTTGGTGAGGAGCGTGTGGGAGCACCAGTGGGGACTCTAATTTATGTGAACGTACTACACCATATATCCTTTTATGTTTTTTTTCCATTGGAGTCTGTGAAGATTGATGTAGAGGAGCGGAGCAGAAGGAATATTACTGGCTGGGCCAAATGCGTACATGCTAATCAGTAATACGGTTAGCCTACATATCTGGTGAGCACAACCTGGTTGTGTAGTTTATGGACTGTTTTATGAACTGATCGGATGTGTATTGGAGAAGCATTCCTTTGCCACTGTTACCATATAGAAAAATACTGTGTTGAGCACTAGACTTTGTAATAAGAATATTGCTGTTAAAGGGACACACTCCTGGTTATGGTCATAGCGACCCACAGATAGTAAAATTATATTGTACATAGGATTGCATAGGCTGAAGGAGTGCACCACTCATTTGTATAATTAAAAAAAAAATCACTGTCCTGAACCCGCATATGTCACAGTTGATCCAGAAGAAGGCAAACAATAAAAACCTTTACAGGCTTAGCCCAACAAACTTTGAAAAAGAAGTATAGCCAAGGATGTCCTTCAATGCAACAAAAACATCTAAGCCTCTTTATGCAGATATAGAATTTGTAATAACAACTTTCTAGATATTCTGGCTTTTAACCACTTTAACTATAAAGAATCCCCCTTTCAAAATACATTGCCAAAACTTTTTCCTCCATACGTAGATCATGACTCCTTGTCCTTGGTACAAGCCTAGGAACAAAAACCTCGTCTGTCAAGCTTTTGTATTGCCCTCTGATGTAGTGTAATGGCTGGATAGTGTAATGGTTAAGGGCTCTGCCTCTGATGTAGGAGTCCTGGGTTCAAATCCTGGCTCTTCCGACTCGGTAAGCCAGCACCTATTCAGTAAGGAGTTCATTGGGCAAGTCTCCCTAACACTGCTACTGCCTACTGAGTGCGCTCTAGTGGCTGCCTCGCAAGCGCTTTGAGTCCGACAGGAGAAAGGCGCTATACAAAAAAAGGAATTATTATTATTATTATTTATACTTGTTAATCAGATCACCTCTCAGTCGCCTTTTTTTTCTAAGCTAAATAAGCCCAGTCCTAAGTTTCTTGGTGCAGCAAAGTCCCCTGTACACGACACCGGCGGGGATCGCCTGATGTTGTATACATGTGCTTGCCGGTTGCTTAAGCAACCAGCTGAAATAGCACAAACCTCCTCCCTAAAATACTCACCGAGGCTGCAGAGTGCAGAGATGCCTGCCAGGGCCAAAGATGGCAACTGAATAAATGGCAGGATCTATTAAACATAGATCTTGATCAGGAAGAGTGGGAGAGGGCCTACAGGTCTCTTAAAAAATCAACTAAATGTGTCCTGCATTATGAAAACTTTTTGAAGCTTCTGTGGCAGTGGTATTATACTCCAGAAAAAATTTCTAAGTTTGATGGCAATACTTCCCCCCTTTGCTGGAGAAATTGCAATGAAACTGGATATTTAATTTACATTTTCTGGTCATGTCCAAAGATCACTAATCTCTGGGGAGAGATAGAGACATTTCTTAAACAATTGCCTATGTTTCTGAGCACAATTTCACCTGAAATGGTATTACTCCATGTTAGAACATGGGACCTTCCCCCGAGTGAAAGGTTTATTTTCAACCACATTTGTGTAGTAACTAGAATATTGATTGCCGACAACTGGAAGTCACACTATGTACCAACATTAGAAGAAGTATTAAGGAAAGTGGAATCCAACATGAGAGCTGAAAGATCTTGGGCTATAAAAAACAGTACTATAGGTGCATTTTGGAAAAAAGCTTATCTATGGCCTACTATATATGTTGATTCTAAGATTCAAGAAGTCTAATCTCTTATCTAACCCTCACATGGATAAATGAATAGTGACTATTAATGTTGTTGTACTAGGGCATTGTCTAGAAACTTAGTGTTGTTGTTGCCTGGCTTGGACTCTCCACTGTTACATTACATCACTTGGACCTACAAAGTAATAAGATAAGTATATTACTGTTATTGTACAAGAATACCTCAGTAAGAACTGTGAAAAGTAATTTTCAGCTGTTTAGTATAGTTTAGTTTAGTTTAGTTTAGAATTAGTTTAATTATATTAGTTAAGTCATAACATTAACTGGTTCCCCGCCGCCGTACAGTATATCTACGCTCCTTTGGACTTCACTTCCCCGCCCGGAGCGTAGATATACGCACCCCCCGCCGCTACCGCCGATGTCCGCTCTCCCGCTCGCACTCCCGCGATCGTGCACGCCGCTGCCCGCTCGCCCGGAGATCAATGAACGGGAAAATACATTCCCGTTCGTTGATCTCTGCCCCCGCAATGATCTGCTGCTTTCGCTAAGCAGCTCGATCATTGTAAAAAAAAAAAAAAAATACCAGCCTCTTTGTACTTCCTCCAAGCTTCCGGAAGGAAGCTTGGAGGTCGCATTAAACTGTTGCCATCTTGTGGCCAAATAGTAAACTACACCCTAAACTATTTTTCACACACACATACATTACTTATACAAAAAAAATTAACTCATTACCTCCCACACTCCCCATTTTTTTTTTTTTTTGTAATTAAAAAAAAAATAAAAAATGTACAATTAAAAAAAATACATAAATAGTTACCTTAGGGACTGAACTTTTTAAATATTTATATCAGGAGGGTACAACACTGTTACTTTATAAACTATGGGCTTGTAATTAGGGATGGACGCAAAACTGAAAAAAATGCACCTTTATTTCCAAATAAAATATTGGCGCCAAACATTGTGATAGGGACATAATTTAAATGGTTTTATAACCGGGACAAAAGGGCAAATACATTTCATGGGTTTTAATTACAGTAGCATGCATTATTTAAAAACTATAATGGCCGAAAACTGAAAAATAATGTTTTTTTTCCCATATGTTTTCCTATTTTCCCATTAAAACAGATTTAGAATAAAATTATTCTTGGCATAATGTCCCACCTAAAGAAAGCCTAATTGGTGGCGAAAAAAACAAGATATAGTTCATTTCATTGCGATAAGTAATGATAAAGTTATAGGCGAATGAATGTAAGGAGCGCTGAAAGGAGAAAATTGCTCGGATGCTGAAGGGGTAAAACCCCTCAGTTGGGAAGTGGTTAATATCTGAATAATTAATTGGAATTGGAAAGCAAGACGTATACCAAAATATCTACATGTACTCTATGTAGCCCAACTCGATGTAGTTTAACAGCTAAGTGAGATAGCAGTGATCCTGTGGGGACGGCAAGTATATAGGAATAATACTTAAAGAGGATGCGTCCTCTGGAGTCTCTGTAGGGAGGATTTAAGACCCCCATTCTCCAGAGGTACTGCTCCTACTAAACCTTAATTAACAATACATTTTAGGAATTCGTTAGAATGTAACTAACAGGATCACTGTTTAAAATAACAAAAATGACATTTAGGTTATTTTAGAAAGATAGGTGCTATTAGGCCTACAAAGATAAATAAACAATCCTTTCTTTAAAAATTTATGGTTTAAAATTGATTTAAACATTTTTTTTTCTTGAAATTTGCACTATTTGCATATTTACGTGCTATTTACGTGGTTTTTACGCGTTTACTAGGCGTTTTCGATTTTAAGTGGCGTTTGACGCGTTTTTTACGCGCTTACGCGTTATTATGCGTAAAACCTCATTGGGTTGCACTCATGTGTATTTTTATGCGTATTCTTGCGTGTAGAGATGCACATATTTAACCTTTTAAGAACTAAATAGCAACAAGTATACTAAACTCAGCAATCATCTTAAGAGATACTAGCCATTGATTTATAAGGGAAAGTTATTATACACTGTTTATGTATAACTGAAACTGAATGTATATTTGAAAAATCAACAGTATATTTCTCATTGGACTGCTGTAATGTAAAAAGTAAGTTTATTTTTATATTGTTTTAATATGTCTTGGCATATTGTTAAAAATTTTTGGAAATTCCAATAAAAAATATTGAAAATGAGATGCCTGCCAGTCTCCCTCTATCTCCCTGCGGGCTCAGAGCAGTTTTCTGGCTTCCACAGCGCAAGGAAGCCAGAGTGCCAGCTGACCCACATCGGGTCATGTGACACTCCGGCTTCTGTACACTGATGCCGGAAGCCACTCAGAGCCTGTGAGACTGACAGACATCCCTGGAGCCTCGGTAAGTATTTTATAGCCTGCCAGCACCCACATAAAGCCCCCCAAAGGAGGTCCCTGTCATCCCTCAGGTTTGCCAGTTAGTTGAGACTTCTAGTTACCTGAATTATGGATAACGGGGATTTTCCTCTAATTGAAACCTTCCATTTAGTTACCCATCTAGTCAGAGCCATGCAGAGGGTCCTTAAGTGGGGGCTGCTCGAATTTAAAAAAGGGATCTTGGCCTCCTCCACCTCAAAATGCACAGTAGTACCAACAAGTGGCGGGGGACCTTCCCCCCTTAAACCTCTTGCCCTGTAGTGACATGTGACCTTCACACAATCTCCCCCGGCTCTACAACTGTCCCAAACCATCTCCCTGAACCCCTCCACTTGACACACACATTCAGTCACAAACATGCTGGCTGCATTCAATGGTGTGGAGTCAGTCGGACCTGATACCGGTGGCCGCACGTTTCCCCTCCTCGTTTCTGTCTCCTTGGCATCCGCATATCTGCGATCATGACATCAGGATGGCAACAATGTTACCTGACATGTGCAGTTGCCATGGAGATACCAAGCTTTGAGGAACTTCCTACTTTTGGCGCCTGTGATGCCTGGTTCTACGCATCTGTCAGAGACCAGTGAGTATAAGCTACTTACTGCAACTCTGCTGCAACCAGTCCACTCCACACCAATGGGGCACTAGGCATGATAACACTTTTTGTCCTTCTCTGATGGTCTTCTGGCTTAATTAGTTAGGTTTGGTGGGGACTTGCATCCACCAGGCCCCTAGACTCTCTCCAGGCCCTAGGCAGCTGCGAAGGTTTGCGTTGTGAATGATCCAGCTCTGTATGCCATACAACACATGCTGCCACTATGCACCTCAAATAAAAACAGCATCCATACTACAAGTTCCAAAATCATGTACCCACAGAACAATAGGCAACCCTGATGAGGAGAGGCCTCGGGGGCTATCGTTCTCCCCAGGGGGGTGCTTGAGCATCCACAGCACCCCCCCCCCCCCCCCCGTGCACGTGCCTGCATCTAGTTTTCATGTGACATTAGTGACAGGATTCGAGGGCACAGAGTCACAAACTGCCTGCTACTTAATGATTTAATGAGAGATGGAAAACATAAATTAGAAGATCTACAACTCAACAAACAACAACAAAAAAAACAAACTGAATGCAGTTATATCCTCATTATAACTCTTATCTGTACATGCCTTCATTTCATTATAAAAGCCACGATTTGCGGCAAAGAATGGAAATTTGGAAGCACAGCATCAGCATGCATTGATGGCCACTATTGGGCACCTTCAGGTGCCAAAATGTATCTTCTTTGGTGCAGAAATGTACCTTCTTTGCCACAAATTGTGGCTTTTATAATAGGTGTGATTTGCAGCAAAGAAGTTAAATTTGGGTGCCCTTGGCGTACCGATATGCAAATTGTGGCAGTGCATAGCAGGTGCTTTGGTAGAGAGAGACATCGGTAGAGAGAGGTCTTAGGGTTAGGCATCAGTAGAGGGAGGGAAAAGATTATCAATATTTTACTATTGGAATTAAGTAGTAAAATATCAGCAATTTTATCAATATTCTACTAGCAGCCAGCAATCCCCCACACCCTTTTTTCCAGGCGCTGGAACATAAATGTATGCTGCTTTAAGATCTCTTCTTGAACTCGTAACTATCATTGGGTTTACCCACAGTCCAGAGAAAGAAATCTAGCTGAAAGACCCATCCATCCTCATTTATTATGGCTATGTTGCATTTTCAGACAGGTCATCACATATCTCCAGTGTGAAGTAACTCAGTGGTCACCTTATAAGTAGTTATTGTAGACGTTCTCAAGCCACAACTTGATTCCAAGATTACATTAATTACCACATCAGAAGAAGCATAACATCTGCAAGTATTAGAAACACCCCCATCTGTAAAACATTACACATGTAAGCTCTGCTGTGTTGCACAACAGGTTATGTGGATGTTCAGACATGTCTGTTGTCACAGACAGTGATAAGGAGGAAGTTATCATTACTAAACACTATGACTATTCTGAAAGAGTCATTGTAACATCAAATTAAGCATTATTAATTCTGTCATTCTTGCAAAGGGTGGATCATGAAAAATGTTGAAAATCTTGGTAAGTGTTAACCTTGAACTTACTAACCCTTATACAGATTTATAACTTTTGGGAAAACACATCTGTTTTCCCAAACTAACCAAGATATGAAAATGAATTCTCTAGAGAGCATGGAATTAAGTCAATTAAATAAATTTAGAAAATTATTAGGATGCACTGGCCCTGATTTACTAGGGTTATCCAAGGATAACAACGCTAGGGAACACAGAAGAACCATAAGAGACCTTTTTTTTATACCTCACCTTGCATAACAGCTGCTTGTAGGGGTTTGCAAATGGAAACATTGGTCTAGATGCTCTTCTGCTGTGAAAGGCTACCAATGCAATAAGTAATGCACTTGAAACAAAAAGAAAAACCGAGAGCCCAATATAGTGCAGTAAGTCTAACAATTGTTGGCGAAATAATTAACATATGTGGATATACTCACAAACACGGGTTACCACATAGGCAACCACTTGAAATGCAGGTGGGGAGCATTAGAACCTGACCCCACTCAGGTTTAAGAAGTCGCTCTCTGTAGATAGAAAGAAGTGGAAAGTCCCCTCCACCCAAGGTGGACTATATACTGTGCAAATTTGGACAGAGGCGCCAGGCAGGTTAAAATGATCTAAAAACAACTAAAAAGGAGGAGTACAGGTGGACTTACCTCCTGAAATGATGGACAATCGAGATTGTTCAAATCACAAATAACAATTTATTTTGGCACTCCGCAACGCGTTTCGCAGGTATAACCCGCTTCATCAGGCAAGGAGTGCAAGCTCAAAAAGGTCCAATAGTGACAATGCGCCTCTGTCAACAGACAGAGGTGCATTGCCACTATTGCCACTATTGGCGCATTGCCACTATTGGACCTTTTTGAGCTTGCACTCCTTGCCTGATGAAGCGGGTTATACCTGCGAAACGCGTTGCAGAGTGCCAAAATAAATTGTTCTTTGCGATTTGAACAATCTCGATTGTCCATCATTTCAGGAGGTAAGTCCACCTGTACTCCTCCTTTTTAGTTGTTTTTAGATCATTTTAACCTGCCTGGCGCCTCTGTCCAAATTTGCACAATGCAATAAGTAAGGATGTTCCTCTTTTGGTTTTTGACTATTGGATCTTTAGGGTCACACGATGTTGGTAAAGTTATTGCATAGCCGGCTTTTTGACCTGTGCGACCAGAGCGGTCGCTCAGGGCGCTGGCTTCCAAGGGGGCGCCTGTAGCTGGTTACCTATACTGAGGGCACCTACACCTGATTTCCTATACTGGGGGCACCTATAGCTGGCTAGCTTTACTGAGGGCACAACACCTGGCTACCTATACTGGGGGCACCTATGCTTGGCAACCTATATTCCTATACTTATACTGAGTCTGAAGGTGTTTTTTTGGGGGGAGCGCACTGTGGCTATAACGCATGGTGCAAATTGTTGGTGCAGTGATATCATTCTAAATGGGGGAGGGGGGGGGGGCACTAACTGTCCCACTGAATGTTTGTTTTTATTAATATTCCTGAAAGGTTCTAGCCTTCATTTTTAAGTATATTCAGGATAATGCACGCTTTCCATCCATTTGTGGTTATTCATAGTATTTTTTCTATTATACATAAGTGACGTATCACAGAGATCTGAGCATTTGGCGTGATGTGTCACAACGTCAAAAAGGTTGTGAACCCCTGTCCTAGGAGATATCTCAGGAGAAAAGGTGAATTGCATATGGGCCTGCATGTGTGTGCGTGCGTGCGTGTGTGTGTATGTGTGTGTATGTGTGTGTGTGTGTGTGTGTGTGTGTGTGTGTGTGTGTGTGTGTGTGTGTGCGTGCGTGCGTGCGTGCGTGCGTGCGTGCGTATGTGTGCATGCGCAAAGAGGATGAAGGTGGGGGGACAAAAATCAGAGTTCGCTCAGGGCGCTGTGAAACCAAAGGGCCAGGGCGCTGTGAAACCTAAGGCCGGCCCTGAGTTATTGGACCAATCCAACAAATGTGTGAGTGTGGAGAATATTCCATCCATTCACTGAAGAAATTACCATAATTAAAGACCAGGGGTTTACAGAGGTCACCTCTTATGTAAGAAGGGCTCGGATCCCAGACAATCACAAGCTTCTCTGAAATTCCACATCTGCAGACATGAATAACAAGGTGGCAAGTATATTCTTGCATGAAGACATGATCCAGCACTATCAGAATGTCTTATCAAATAAGTGCCATGCTGGCATTTTGTAGTGTTTAACCACAAAATGACTGTCCCTGCTCATTTATAAACAGGCTCCTAAGTAATTCTATATACCTGTCTGTTATTAGAAAAATATTCCTAATTATGCTTGACAAAAGACAAACAACATTTATATAACACTTTTTTTTCCTGGCGGGGTTAAAGCACCAGAGCTGCAGCCACTAGAATGCGCTCTATAGGCAGTAGCAGTGTTAAGGAATCTTGCCCAAGGTCTCCTACAGAATAGGTCCTGGCTTACTGAATAGGAAGAGCCAAGATTGGAACCCAGGTCCCATGTGTCAGAGGCCTTAAAGGGACCCTGAGCAATAATGAAAAAAGGAAATCTGTACTTACTTGTGGCTTCCTACAGCCCCTCATAGCCAGTGGGGTCCTCTGGTGTCCTCTTATTCCCTCCCATAGTCCTGCTGCCAGCTCTGGTAATACGACGACTTCAGCTAAAGCAATGCCTGTGTGCCCCCAGTGTGCACCATGCATGTCATCACACGGGTCGCCATAAGAGTCCTGCACATGCGCAGTTATCTAAACACTGAACTGTGCATGCGCAGGACTCTTAAGTCAACCTGTGTGATGATGCGCAGGATGCGTACTAGGGGGGCACACATTGCCAATTTCAGCTGAAATTGCCGAATTACTGAAGCCAGCGGCGGGACCACGGGAGGGAATAAGAGAGCGTCAGGGGACCTCACTGGCTACGGCACTGGCCACAAGTAAGTCCAGATGTCCTTTTTCGTTACTGCTCAGGGTCGCTTTAACCATTACACTATCCAGTCATGCTTGGTTCTGGGCATGCTAAAGGAAGAGTGGTACCTAGTACCGAAATAATGATTGCATGACTGCAGTCACTCAAAGACACACATCTAAGGTGAACTTACTTTTACATACACAGATCAGCCACAAGAATAAAACCACTGATAGATGAAGTGAATATACTAGTGCATCTCAATAAATAAGAGCATCATGGAAAAGTTAATTCAAAAAATGAAATTCATATACAGGTGAAACTTGAAAAATTAGAATATCGTGCAAAAGTCCATTGATTTCAGTAATTCAACTTAAAGGTGAAACTATGAAATAGACTCGTTACATGCAAAGCAAGATATTTCAAGCATTTATTTGTTATACTTTTGATGAGTATGGCTTGCAGCTTATGAAAATTTTAAAATCAAAATCTCGGGACTATTAGAATAGTGAGAAAATGTTTAACCACTTCAGGATTCGGCGTACGCTTAACTACGCCCCTGAATCCTGAAGTGGATTGCATGGAAACGGCCGCTCGTATGAGCGGCCGTTCCATGTCAGTTCACGGAGGGTGTCTCCGTGAACACCCTGCGAGCCTCCGATCGTGGCTCGCAGGGTAAATGTAAACACACGGGGAAGATCTTCCCCGGTGTTTACATGTATACGGCGCTGCTGCGCAGCAGCGCCGTGGCGGAGATCGGCGATCCCCGGCCTCTGATTGGCCGGGGACCGCCGGCACCTGATAGGCTGAAGCCTATCCTATCCGGCGCAGGACGGAATTCCGTCCTGCGCCGCTCACAGGGGGAGGTAGAGGGAGGGAAGGGGAAGGCGGCCAGGAAGCGCTGCGGAGGGGGGCTTTGAAGAGAGCCCCCCCGCAAGCGCAAGCAGCCGGCGGCGATCAGACCCCCCCAGCAGGACATCCCCCTAGTGGGGAAAAAAGGGGGGAAGTCTGATCGGCCTGGCTGCTAGCTGATCGGTGCTGCGGGCTGGAGAGCCCACGCAGCACCGATCAGCAAAACCACCCGGTATCCGGAAGTGGTTAATATTTTAGGCTCAAAATGTTAGACTCTAATCAGCTAATCAATCTAAAACACCTGCAAAAGGGTTCCTATTTCATATACAGGATCTTCTCAAAAAATTAGCATATTGTGATAAAGTTCATTATTTTCTGTAATGTACTGATAAACATTAGACTTTCATATATTTTAGATTCAAATACACACAACTGAAGTAGTTCAAGCCTTTTATTGTTTTAATATTGATGATTTTGGCATACAGCTCATGAAAACCCAAATTTCCTATCTCAAAATATTAGCATATTTCATCCGACCAATAAAAGAAAAGTGTTTTTAAAACAAAAAAAAGTCAACCTTCAAATAATTATGTTCCGTTATGCACTCAATACTTGGTCGGGAATCCTTTTGCAGAAATGACTGCTTCAGTGCGGCGTGGCATGGAGGCAATCAGCCTGTGGCACTGCTCAGGTGTTATGGAGGCCCAGGATGCTTCGATAGTGGCCTTAAGCTCTTTTATTGGTCGGATGAAATATGCTAATATTTTGAGATAGGAAATTTGGGTTTTCATGAGCTGTATGCCAAAATCATCAATATTAAAACAATAAAAGGCTTGAACTACTTCAGTTGTGTGTATTTGAATCTAAAATATATGAAAGTCTAATGTTTATCAGTACATTACAGAAAATAATGAACTTTATCACAATATGCTAATTTTTTGAGAAGATCCTGTATTAGTTTCACCTTTTAAGTTGAATTACTGAAATAAATGGACTTTTACACAATATTCTATTTTTTTTTTTAGTTTTACCTGTATTACATACAGTAGATTAATTATACACAGAATAGTATATATATATAAGTTTTTTATTTTATTTTGTGAATCATGGTTTATAGCTGCTTTTAGTTAATGAAAAACTAAAATTAATTATCTCAGAAAATGTGACTATTGTGATAAAGTTCAATATTGTAAACTGCAGCTGGAAAAGGGGCATCACACACAGCTGTATCCAGGGCATGGTTACAACTGCCGCATTCTTTGTGTCAAGAAACTCTTGAACCAGTGACTTAGTAGTGTCTTACCTGGGAGCTGGGAAAAAAGGGCGCAGGCAGCTAGTGGACAAAAAGGGCGCCGCCATTCACTCCCATAATAAATAACGTTTAATGGGCGCCGAGCAGGAAAAAAGGGCGCCGGAGCTAAATAAAGTTTACAAACGGCGCCCGGAGCTAAATAAAGTTTACAAACGGCGCCCGGAGCTGTTTAATGATTTATAACTGAGCTTGTGTTGATTTACGTTTATAAAATGCACCCGTGCCGAATAAAGTTTATGAAAATACTAAATATATTTATCTTATTTAAATAATTAAAACATTATTTAAAGTTTTATCCCTTACTGTTTTTAAAACATTATTCACAAAATAAAGCGATCAGTACGTAATGTAAATTGCAATATATTTTTTTATTTTAAGTTTTATCCCTTACTGTTTTTAAAACATTATTCACAAAATAAAGCGATCAGTACGTAATGTAAATTGGAATATATTTTTTGGAGTCACAATTTGTAAAACATTATTATCCACATAATAAAAAACATTATTATTCACAAAATAAAGCCATCAGTACGTTACGTAAATTGCAAAATATTTTTTGCATCCTTAATTAGTAAAACATTATTATCCACATAATAAAGGGGGGTCTTAGGTTTAGGCACCAACAGGGGGGTCTTAGGTTTAGGCACTAACAGGGGGGTCTTAGGTTTAGGCACCACCGGGGGGGTCTTAGGTTTAGGCACCAACAGGGGGGTCTTAGGTTTAGGCACCAACAGGGGGGTCTTAGGTTTAGGCACCAACAGGGGGGTCTTAGGTTTAGGCACCAACAGGGGGGTCTTAGGTTTAGGCACCACCAGGGGCGGTCTTAGGTTTAGGCACCAACAGGGGGGTCTTAGGTTTAGGCACCAACAGGGGGGTCTTAGGTTTAGGCACCAGCAGGGGGGTCTTAGGTTTAGGCACCAACAGGGGGGTCTTAGGTTTAGGCACCAACAGGGGGGTCTAAGGTTTAGGCACCACCAGGGGGGTCTTAGGTTTAGGCACCAACAGGGGGTCTAGGGGTTAGGGATAGGTACAGGGAGGGTTCTGTGTAAGAGTAGGCTTAGGTATAGTTTTAGTAAAATTTTAGTAATAATTACTAATGTTTTACAACACTTATTACGAACGTACTTATATTTATATCATCGTTATAAAGAATATTTTCAGATTTTATTATAAGAACAAACCATAAATGAAGGTTATTCACAATAATATACAATTATAACAATTAAACATATATTATTGTTTTTTTAATAAACGTAATTATAAGTTTAACTTTACAAATAGGGAAGATTAACTTTTTCACAATTTCCGATTTTATAAACATTATTTAATGATTTATAATTTTGTTAAACTTTATTTGTAAACGAAATATAGCACACTATTTTTATAAACCCTATTAATGATTAATTATTATTTAGAGTTTACACCCCGCGCCCTTTTTGTCCAGGCGCCCTTTTTGTACGTACGCTCTTACCTGGGCTAAGGGGAAAATGGACTGGACTTCTCTCTTTTCAGATAAAAGTAAGTTTAGCATTTGGAAATCAAGGTCTTGGCATCTAGAGGAAGAGTGGATAGGCAAAGAATCATTAGGTCTAGTGTGAAATTTTCATGGTCATTGATCATTTGTGGAGCCATGACATCTGCTGGTGTTGGTCCACTATGTTTTGTCAAATCAAGTCAGCGCACCCAACCGCCATGAAATTTTAGAGCAGTTTATGCTTCTCTCTGTTGACAAGCTTTATGGAAATGCTGATTTCGTTTTCCAGTGAGATACTGAACTTGGGGTTTTCATTGCCTGTAGGCCATAATCAGCAAAATGAAAAGAGATAAACACTTGAAATATATTACTCTATGTGTTTTATTACTGATATAAAAAAAAATTCCAATTATGTCCGTAATAGGAGCGCACGCTTTTCAGCACTCCCGCATGTAGCATGTACATGCTGATGTTTTATCTTATCTTGTGCTGCTGAATTTAATTCGCACTGCTATAGCAGCGCAGCTTAATGCATCAACCCCATTGGCCCTTATCCAATTCACTATTCATCTAAGTTTTTTCATAGGTGCTATTTTCACATCTTATCATAAAATGCATTTTAACCACTTGAGGACCTAGGGCTTTACCCCCCTTAAGGACCGGCCACTTTTTTATCATTCAGACCACTGCAGCTTTCACGGTTTATTGCTCGCTCATACAACCTACCACCTAAATGAATTTTGGCTCCTTTTCTTGTCACTAATAATGCTTTCTTTTGGTGCTATTTAATTGCTCCTGCGATTTTTACTTTTTATTATATTCATCAAAAAAGACGGAAAATGACACTTTGTGAAAAAAACCAATAAAAATCAATTTCCGCTAACTTGTGACAAAAAATAAAATCTTCTATGAACTCACCGTACTACTAACAGAATACCTTGGGGTGTCTTCTTTCTAAAATGGAGTCATTTGTGGGGTTCCTATACTGTCCTGGCGTTTTAGGGGCCCTAAACCGTGAGGAGTAGTCTTGAAACAAAATTTCTCATAATGACCTGTGAAATCCTAAAGGTACTCATTGGACTTTGGGCCCCTTAGCGCAGTTAGGGTGCAAAAAAGTGCCACACATGTGGTATCTCCATACTCAGGAGAAGTAGTACAATGTGTTTTGGGGTGTATTTTTACACATACCCATGCTGGGTGGGAGAAATAACTCTGTAAATGGAAAATTGTGTGTAAAAAAATCAAAAGATTGTCATTTACAGAGGTATTTCTCCCACCCAGCATGGGTATGTGTAAAAATACACCCCAAAACACATTATACTACTTCTCCCGAGTACGGTGATACCACATGTGTGGCACTTTTTTGCACCCTAACTGCGCTAAGGGGCCCAAAGTCCAATGAGTACCTTTAGGATTTCACAGGTCATTTTTGTTTCAAGACTACTCCTCACGGTTTAAGGCCCCTAAAATGCCAGGGCAGTATAGGAACCCCACTAATGACCCCATTTTAGAAAGAAGACACCCCAAGGTATTCCGTTAGGAGTATGGTGAGTTCATAGAAGTTTTTATTTTTTTGTCACAAGTTAGCGGAAATTGATTTTAATTGTTTTTTTTCACAAAGTGTCATTTTCCGCTAACTTGTGACAAAAAATAAAATCTTCTATGAACTCACCATACTCCTAACGGAATATCTTTGGGTGTCTTCTTTCTAGAATGGGGTCATTTGTGGGGTTCCTATACTGCCCTGGCATTTTAGGGGCCCTAAACCGTGAGGAGTAGTCTTGAAACCAACAATGTCGCAAAATGACCTGTGAAATCCTAAAGGTACTCATTGGACTTTGGGCCCCTTAGCGTACTTAGGGTGCAAAAAGTGCCACATATGTGGTACCGCCGTACTCAGGAGAAGTAGTATAATGTGTTTTGGGGTGTATTTTTACACATACCCATGCTGGGTGGGAGAAATATCTCTGTAAATGACAATTGTTTGATTTTTTTACACACAATTGTCCATTTACAGAAGGATTTCTCCCACCCAGCATGGGTATGTGTAAAAATACACCCCAAAACACATTATACTACTTCTCCTCAGTACGGCGATACCACATGTGTGACAC
Source organism: Hyperolius riggenbachi (assembly GCF_040937935.1). Taxonomy (NCBI): domain Eukaryota; kingdom Metazoa; phylum Chordata; class Amphibia; order Anura; family Hyperoliidae; genus Hyperolius; species Hyperolius riggenbachi. Next base: position 169,547,979 of record NC_090654.1, on the reverse strand, counting down.
TTTTTTGCAGCCTAGGTGCGCTAAGGGGCCCAACGTCCTAATCACAGGTCATTTTGAGGCATTTGTTTTCTAGACTACTCCTCACGGTTTAGGGCCCCTAAAATGCCAGGGCAGTATAGGAACCCCACAAGTGACCCCATTTTAGAAAGAAGACACCCCAAGGTATTCCGTTAGGTGTATGGCGAGTTCATAGAAGATTTTATTTTTTGTCACAAGTTAGTGAAAAATGACACTTTGTGAAAAAAAACCAAAAACCAATTTCCGCTAACTTTTGACAAAAAATAAAATCTGCTATGAACTCGTCATACACCTAACAGAATACATTGGGGTGTCTTTTTTTCTAAAATAGGGTCAGTTTGTGGGGTTCCTTTACCGCCCTGGCATTTTACGGGCCCAAAACCGTGAGTAGTCTGGAAACCAAATGTCTCAAAATGACTGTTCAGGGGTATAAGCATCTGAAAATTTTGATGACAGGTGGTCTATGAGGGGGAAAATTTTGTGGAACCGGACATAAGCAGGGTGGCCTTTTAGATGACAGGTTGTATTGGGCCTGATCTGATGGATAGGAGTGCTAGGGGGTGACAGGAGGTGATTGATGGGTGTCTCAGGGGGCGGTTAGAGGGGAAAATAGATGCAATCAATGCACTGGGGAGATGATCGGAAGGGGGTCTGAGGGGGATCTGAAGGTTTGGCTAAGTGATCAGGAGCCCACACGGGGCAAATTAGGGCCTGATCTAATGGGTAGGTGTTCTAGGGGGTGACAGGAGGTGATTGATGGGTGTCTCAAGGTGTGATTAGAGAGGGGGAATAGATGCAAGCAATGCACTGGCGAGGTGATCAGGGCTGGGGCATGAGGGCATTCTGAGGGTGTGGGCGGGTGATTGAGTGCCCTAGGGGCAGATAGGGGTCTAATCTGATAGGTAGCAGTGACAGGGGGTGATTGATGGGTAATTAGTGGGTGTTTAGGGTAGAGAACAGATATAAACACTGCACTTGGGAGGTGATCTGACGTCGGATCTGCGGGCGAACTATTGGTGTGGGTGGGTGATCAGATTGCCCACCAGGGGGCAGGTTAGGGGCTGATTGATGAGTGGCAGTGACAGGGGGTGATTGATGGGTGGCAGTGACAGGGGGTGATTGATGGGTGATCAGTGGTTTATTACAGGGAAGGACAGATGTAAATAATGCCCTGGCGAATTGATAAGGGGGGGTCTGAGGGCAATCTGAGTGTTTAGGCGGGTGATTGGGTGCCGGCAAGGGGCAGATTAGGGTCTGATCTGATGGGTAACAGTGACAGGTGGTGATAGGGGGTGATTGATGGGTAATTAGTGGGTGTTTAGAGGAGACAATAGATGTAAACGCTGCGCTTGGGTGGTGATCTGATGTCGGATCTGCGGGCGATCTATTGGTGTGGGTGGGTGATCAGATTGCCCGCAAGGGGCAGGTTAGCGGCTGGATGATGGGTGGCAGTAACAGGGGGTGATTGATGGGTGGCAGTGACAGGGGGTGATTGATGGGTGATTGACAGGTGATTGACAGGTGATCAGTGGGTTATTACAGGGAAGCACAGATGTAAATATTGCACTGGCGAATTGATAAGGGGGGGTCTGAGGGCAATCTGAGCGTGTAGGCGGGTGATTGGGTGCCCGCAAGGGGCAGATTAGGGTCTGATCTGATGGGTAACAGTGACAGGTGGTGATAGGGGGTGATTGATGGGTGATTGATGGGTAATTAGTGGGTGTTTAGAGGAGAGAATAGATGTAAACACTGCGCTTGGGTGGTGATCTGATGTCGGATCTGCGGGCGATCTATTGGTGTGGGTGGGTGATCAGATTGCCCGCAAGGGGCAGGTTAGGGGCTGATTGATGGGTGGCAGTGACAGGGGGTGATTGATGGGTGGCAGTGACAGGGGGTAATTGATGGGTGATTGACAGGTGATCAGTGGGTTATTACAGGGAAGGACAGATGTAAATAATGCCCTGGCGAATTGATAAGGGGGGGTCTGAGGGCAATCTGAGCGTGTAGGCGGGTGATTGGGTGCCCGCAAGGGGCAGATTAGGGTCTGATCTGATGGGTAACAGTGACAGGTGGTGATAGGGGGTGATTGATGGGTAATTAGTGGGTGTTTAGAGGAGAGAATAGATGTAAACACTGCGCTTGGGTGGTGATCTGATGTCGGATCTGCGGGCGATCTATCGGTGTGGGTGGGTGATCAGATTGCCCGCAAGGGGCAGGTTAGAGGCTGATCGATGGGTGGCAGTGACAGGGGGTGATTGATGGGTGATTGACAGGTAATTGACAGGTGATTGACAGGTGATCAGGGGGGACAGATGCATACAGTACACAGGGGGTGGGGGGTCTGGGGGGAGTCTGGGGAGAATCTGAGGGGTGGGGGGGTGATCAGGAGGGGGCAGTGGGCAGGGGGGGAGATAAAAAATAAATAGCGTTGACAGATAGTGACAGGGAGTGATTGATGGGTGATTAGGGGGGTGATTGGGTGCAAACAGGGGTCTGGGGGGTGGGCAGGGGGCAGTGGCGGTGCTACACTGGGGCTTGCCGGGGCTGAAGCCCCAGCTGAGAAACTGTAAGCCCCTCAGAAAGCCCCCCCTGAATCAAGGGCCGGTGTTCCAACACCGGCTCTAGCGTGGGGCGAGAGACTTATCATTCCCTCACCTCAGGGAATGATAAAAAGAGGGGTCCTTTTATGCGCGGTGCCGAGCGGGAGATACAGCTAGCTATAGTCTCCGGGAGTCCGGGCTGCAGCAGACACTAGAGCTTCAGCCGCCTGGTCCACTCCTGTCTCCTTCTCAGCAATACCGCTCGCACTACTTCCTGATTCAGTGCGTGCAGAGCGGTATTGCTGAGGAGGAGACAGAAGTGGACCAGTCGGCTGAAGCTCTAGTGTCTGCTGCAGCCCGGACTCCCAGAGACTATAGCTAGCTGTATCTCCCGCTCGGCGCCGCGCATAAAAGGAGGGGGGTCCACTGAGGTGAGGGCATGATGGGGCCCCCCTCCCCAGCCTCTGCAAATAGTCCCCCACCCTCCTGACCAGGTATAACATTATGTGCATTTACTGGGGTAACGCTGTCACTTATGTGCATTTACTGGGGTAACGCTGTCACTTATACTGGGGTAACTGTCACTTATGTGCATTTACTGGGGTAACGCTGTCACTTATACTGGGGTAACGCTGTCACTTATACTGGGGTAACGCTGTCACTTAAGTGCATTTACTGGTGTAACGCTGTCACTTATACTGGGGTAACGCTGTCACTTATGTACATTTACTGGGGTAACGCTGTCACTTATACTGGGGTAACGCTGTCACTTATGTGCATTTACTGGGGTAACGCTGTCACTTATACTGGGGTAACGCTGTCACTTATGTGCATTTACTGGGGTAACGCTGTCACTTATACTGGGGTAACGCTGTCACTTATACTGGGGTAACGCTGTCACTTATACTGGGGTAACGCTGTTACTTATACTGGGGTAACGCTGTCACTTATGTACATTTACTGGGGTAACGCTGTCACTTATACTGGGGTAAAGCTTTCACTTATGTGCATTTACTTGGGTAACGCTGTCACTTATACTGGGGTAACGCTGTCACTTATGTGCATTTACTGGGGTAACGCTGTCACTTATACTGGGGTAATGCTGTCACTTATACTGGGGTAACGCTGTCACTTATACTGGGGTAACGCTGTCACTTATACTGGGGTAACGCTGTCACTTATGTGCATTTACTGGTGTAACGCTGTCACTTATACTGGGGTAACGCTGTCACTTATGTACATTTACTGGGGTAACGCTGTCACTTATACTGGGGTAAAGCTGTCACTTATGTGCATTTACTGGGGTAATGCTGTCACTTATACTGGGGTAACGCTGTCACTTATGTGCATTTACTGGTGTAACGCTGTCACTTATACTGGGGTAACGCTGTCACTTATACTGGGGTAACGCTGTCACTTATACTGGGGTAACGCTGTCACTTATGTACATTTACTGGGGTAACGCTGTCACTTATACTGGGGTAAAGCTTTCACTTATGTGCATTTACTGGGGTAACGCTGTCACTTATACTGGGGTAACGCTGTCACTTATACTGGGGTAACGCTGTCACTTATACTGGGGTAACGCTGTCACTTATGTGCATTTACTGGTGTAACGCTGTCACTTATACTGGGGTAACGCTGTCACTTATGTACATTTACTGGGGTAACGCTGTCACTTATACTGGGGTAAAGCTGTCACTTATGTGCATTTACTGGGGTAACGCTGTCACTTATACTGGGGTAACGCTGTCACTTATGTGCATTTACTGGTGTAACGCTGTCTCTTATACTGGGGTAACGCTGTCACTTATGTACATTTACTGGGGTAAAGCTGTCACTTATGTGCATTTACTGGGGTAACGCTGTCACTTATACTGGGGTAACGCTGTCACTTATGTGCATTTACTGGGGTAACGCGGTCACTTATACTGGGGTAACGCTGTCACTTATGTGCATTTACTGGTGAAAGGCTGTCTGTCATTACGTGCGTTAGCTGGTGAAAAGCTGTCTCTTATGTGCATTTACTGGTGAAAAGCTGTCTCTTATGGGCATTAACTGGTGAAAGGCTGTCTCTTATGCGCATTAACTGGTGAAAGGCTGTCTGTCATGTGCATTAACTGGTGAAAAGCTGTCTCTTATGTGCATTTACTGGGGAAATGCTGTCTGTCATTATGTGCATGAACTGGTGAAAAGTTGTCCCTTATGTGCATTTACTGCGGAAACGCAGTCTTTCATTATGTGAATTAACTGGTGAAAAGCTGTCTCTTATGTGCATTTAATGGGGAAACTGTCTGTCATTACATGCATTAACTGGTGAAAAGCAGGCTCTTATGTGCATTTACTGCAGAAACGTAGTCTGTCATTACGTGCATTAACTGCTGAAAAGCTGATTCTTATGTGCATTTACTGGTGAAAGGCTACCTGTCATTATGTGCGTTTACTTCATTTTTTTTTCCATGTAACTACGTTAGCTGGTACAACTACATTACAGTTAGCCCCGCCCACATGACATCATGACCACGCCCAATTTTTCGCCGCGAATTCCCCCCCCCCCAAGCCCGGCCTGCCAGCCCTCGTGCCCCCTTTGAGCCCTGCCAAAAATCTGAAGCTGGAGCCGCCACTGGCAGGGGGGGGGGGGGGTCTGAGGGGTGCTGTGGGCGATCTGGGGCAGGGGGGGGGGAGAAATCAGTGTGCTTGGGTGCAGACTAGGGTGGCTGAAGCCTGCCCTGGTGGTCCCTCGGACACTGGGACCACCAGGGCAGGAGGCAGCCTGTATAATACACTTTGTAAACATTACAAAGTGTATTATACACTTTGTATGCGGCGATCGCGGGGTTAACACCCCGCCGGCGCTTCCGTATGGCCGGCGGGATGTTGCGGCGAGTGAGCGGTGACAGGCGCCGGCGGAGGATCGCGTCACGGATGACGCGATCGCTCCGCCCATGCCCCTACAAGGACCGCCGCCTTTGGGCATGAAATGGTCCTTGCGGGGTCCACTTCCCGGCCGCCTCTGTGCGTTAGGCGGTCGGGAAGTGGTTAAAGAGACACTAAAGCGAAAAAAAAATTATGATATTATGATTTGTATGTGTAGTACAGCTAAGAAATAAAACATTAAGATCAGATACATCAGTCTAATTGTTTCCAGTACAGGAAGAGTTGAGAAACTCCAGTTGTTATCTCAATGCAAACAAGCCATTAAGCTCTCCCACTAAGTTAGTCGTGGAGAGGGCTGTTATCTGACTTTTATTATCTCAACTGTTCCTGGACTATTTACTTTTTCTCTGCCAGAGGAGAGGACATTACTTCACAGACTGCTCTGAAAGATTCATTTTGAATGCTGAGTGTTGTGTAATCTGAACATATTATAGAATGATGCAATGTTAGAAAAAACACTATATACCTGAAAATAAAAGTATGAGAATATTTTCTTTGCTGCTAATCTTCTAGTAATTATTCATAGTACACAACCAATTCATTATATCATATATTTTTTTTTCGCTTCAGTGTCTCTTTAAGCCACCAGCAAGCAAGAAAATACTCAAAATAATTTTAACAGTACTTTTTTTTAACCTACTCCTTGGTACTTTTTCAATTGCTGGAAATGCTGATAAGTTATTTTAAACTGAAGATGAAAAAGTATCTTCTAGAGTTAAGTGGGTAAGGGCCAATGTTTGTAATTATGTTGCACAGGTGTGAGTTTTTTGCCCCACACAAAATTCACATTTGGATTTAAAGAGAACCAGAGAGGATTAAAAGAAAGCTTTTATACATACCTGGGGCTTCCTCCAGCCCCATACGCATGGATCGCTCCCACGCCGCCGTCGTCCACTGCCTGGATCCGCCGGTACCGGGTCCCGTCATTACCGCCAGTCGGCTGGCGGACGCGGCCAATTCTCCGCATCACAGGGGCTTCCTCCATACACTTACGCTTGCGGCTGCCTACTGCGCAGCCACATGCGTAAGGGTATGGAGGGAGCCCCTGTGATGCGGACAATTGGCCGCGTCCGCCGGAAGTGACGGGACCCGGTAGCGGTGACAGAGGAAGCGGAGGATGGCGGCGTGGGAGCGATCCAGGCTTATGGGCTGGAAGAAGCCCCAGGCAGGGCCGGCCCGCTCATGAGGCAGGGTGAAACTTTTGCCTCAGGCGGCAAAATTCCAGGGGCGGCACCCACCCGCCCGTCCGTGGGTGCGGGGAGCCGGCCGCCGAGCTGGAGGGGTAGCTGGCAGGACAGGGGTATTGGGCCTAGCGGCGGGGAGGGGGGTCAGACCCCCCCCTCCCTCGCCTGGGTCCCCCGTGCTCCGCTCCCCTCCAGCCTTAAATACAAGCAGCCGCTATGTGTAAGAGGCACGGGCGGGTAGGACTCACCTCTTCCTCGTTCCAAGCGTGCGCTCCACTGACGTCACTTCCTGCAGCGTTGCAGGAAGTGACGTCAGTGGAGCGCACGCTTGGAACGAGGAAGAGGTGAGTCCTACCCGCCCGTGCCTCTTACACATAGCGGCTGCTTGTATTTAAGGCTGGAGGGGAGCGGAGCACGGGGGACCCAGGCGAGGGAGGGGGGGTACGACCCCCTACCCGCCGCTAGGCCCAATACCCCCGTCCTGCCAGCTACCCCTCCAGCTCGGCGGCCCCCCAGAGCGCACCCCCCACCGGGGGGGGGGGGGGGGTGGCGGCGGCGGAAATTTTCTTTTTGCTTCAGGCGGCAAATAGTCTAGGGCCGGCCCTGGCCCCAGGTATGTATAAAAGCCTTTTTCTATTTTTCTAATCATTCCTCTCTGGTTCCCTTTAAGTACAAATGGGAATTCACATGCAGGAAAAAGGCATGTGATTTTACCAAGCTTGGACCCTGCCTTGGTTTCCTCCTGCCTTATAATTAATGCAAGATTTTCTTCATTGTCATGCCTGTCAAAGTTATGCCTTGGGTACACTGGCATTTGTTTGCATTTAAATAGGCCTCTAATTTGCATAAAACTCAGAACACAAAATATGGCAAACACAATTCAATGCAGGCTGCACTCTTTCATAAGATCCCATTCAAAGTTTAAAGTCTGAGTTTAAGGTTTATCCAAAGTGCTTCAGAGATGCAGATCAAATGCAAAATACACATGCCTGTGTGCACAATTCTTATGAGTGTTTATACGTAGCTATATTATTTTTTCAGGTTAACACAGGTAATATTTAGGCTAATACAAAAAAGCAACAATAATATGCTCAATAAGTAACTTTTTTCTTCATTAAAACCTGAATGCTGAATACAGTAAACTGGATGGATATGACCCAGAAGCCACAGAACGTAAGCTTATTTATTAGGCTCGAATTTGAGTTTAAGAGGTTGCACACATCATAAGCAGTCTTCGCAGGTCTTAAGAAAACAAGCAAATATTTAATCTTGGTGCTTAGAGAGTCAGACTCCATGCTTGCCCACAGGATAAACTAAGCTTGATCAACTGGAACTGCTCACCCCATTTATAAATATTATTCTGTGTCGCATCTCCTCAAGCCATGTTCAAACAAGACGTTATTAATTAAACTCTTACACAGCTAGAGAGTTGTACTCCTTTCAATTTGAAACCACGCATGTTCAGTGAAGTCCTTTGATCTTAATTTAATTGGGTTTTTATTGAGAGTTTTTGTCTAATTTAGGTAACAGTATGCAGGAAAATCTTGCGGGCCAATAAAAAAAGAAGGTAAAATTATACCATTGTGGCTTGTGCCATGCAGTATAAATATTTTTTCAAACGCTTTTGCTTTCTTCTGTTAAAGGACAACTGTGTCAGCTAATTGAAAATGGTTTGCCAATACCGTACACAATCAAATATTAACAGATTATTTGGCTTCCAAATGGCATGATATATTGGATTCACGGTTTATACTCAGGTTAATGGTCGACCACATGTGGAGTGTGCATAACGATCATGCTGGAAATGGGGGTTTAGTATAGCTAGCTTTCCATGACCCAGCCATGAGGTCTTCTTCTTTCAGCTGCTGCCCATACACGTCTTCTGTTTGCACTGCATCCTTCTCATCCCTTTGCATATGTCATTATTAAGCCTGGCTAGCCAGCACAGTGAATAACTAGTGTCGATCATTGTTGCAGTTACAATTTTGATTATAATTACTATTTTTGGGGGGCAATATTGATTTCACATAGTGGAATCAATTCACAGAAGAACGTTAATCTTAATATGTACAGACAGCACACATTATGATTACCAGTATTTATGCAATTAAGTAGTGATTTATGCAAATAGCATAACTCACTGCACACATGCACCACTTGCGTTGTTTGAGTAATGTTATGGAATTTTTGTCAAGTGCTACATATAATGCGTATACACCACTAATGTTAACAAGAGCTGCTTGCTGACGTTAACATTAACGTTCTTTAGTGAATCAAGCCCAATGATTACAAGTCATGCAAAATTATGTTCGCGGAATCCACAAAGATATTTTCACCTAACTTGTCAAAGTGCATTCCCAGTGAGTGTGCCTCATTTTTACTGAGTACTCATGAGGGTCATGAGTAGAGTTGGGCCGAACCTCCGATTTTCGGTTCGCGAACCGGGTTCGCGAACTTTTGCGAAAGGTTCGGTTCGCGTTAAAGTTCGCGAACCGCAATAGACTTCAATGGGGATGCGAACTTTGAAAAAAAAAATTAATTATGCTGGCCACAAAAGTGATGGAAAAGATGTTTCAAGGGGTCTAACACCTGGAGGGGGGGATGGCGGAGTGGGATACATGCCAAAAGTCCCCGGGAAAAATCTGGATTTGACGCAAAGCAGCGTTTTAAGGGCAGAAATCACATTGAATGTTAAATGACAGGCCTAAAGTGCTTTCAAACATCTTGCATGTGTATACATCAATCAGGTAGTGTAATTAAGGTACTGCTTCACACTGACGCACCAAACTCATCGTGTAACGCACCGCAAACAGCTGTTTGTGTAGTGACGGCCGTGCTGGACTGGTGCGCACCATGGCGAGAGTGCAGGTTTTGGTGGCTTTACAGCCCATATGGTCAGTCACCTGGCTGATGTAGCTGAATGACAGAACAGTGACTGTCCAGCTGATCAAATTTGGTCTGACCACAATGAGGCAACGACCTTATTATCGTGGGTGTGCCCCCCGAGACACTCATCTAGGCGCCGGTCATTGCTCCATTGTGATACGCAAGCCCCTTCACCACGGCAAGGTAATGATCACGAAGGGGAATGGGCGCATGTTCATGCCTTTTCTTTTGTTGTTGCAGCTGCCCGCAGTGCAGCCAGAAAAATTAGGCAGTCATGTACACGCACCCGAAAAATTATTACAGCGGCCGCTGCTAGCAGCGGCCTAAAAAATTCAGCAATCCGCCTGGAGTCCCGGACCCTGTTGGTGGTGGCGGAGAAGGTAGTGAAGCGGCCTGCAGGCAGACATGCTGTGTGGAGGGACTGGGAGCGACTTAGTCTTCTTGGGGCAGGCCAGGCAGCCAGTCACACGGCGTGCAGGCAGAGATGCTGTATGTGCGGGGACTGACTTAGTCTTGGGGCGGGCAGCAGCCCTCCGGGATCCATGCCTCATTCATTTTTATAAAGGTGAGGTACTTAACACTTTTGTGACTTAGGCGACTTCTCTTCTCTGTGACAATGCCTCCAGCTGCGCTGAAGGTCCTTTCTGAGAGGACGCTTGCGGCAGGGCAGGAGAGAAGTTGGATGGCAAATTGGGACAGCTCTGGCCACAGGTCAAGCCTGCGCACCCAGTAGTTCAAGGGTTCCTCATCGCTGTTCACAGCAGTGTCTACATCCACACTTAAGGCCAGGTAGTCGGCTACCTGCCGTTCCAGGCGTTGGTGGAGGGTGGATCCGGAAGGGCTACGGCGAGGCGTTGGACTAAAGAACGTCCGCATGTCCGACATCACCATGAGATCGCTGGAGCGTCCTGTCTTTGACTGCGTGGACACGGGAGGAGGATTAGTGGCAGTGGTACCTTGCTGGCGTTGTGCCGTCACATCACCCTTAAAGGCATTGTAAAGCATAGTTGACAGCTGGTTCTGCATGTGCTGCATCCTTTCCACCTTCCGGTGAGTTGGTAACAGGTCCGCCACTTTGTGCCTGTACCGAGGGTCTAGTAGTGTGGCCACCCAGTACAGCTCATTCCCCTTGAGGTTTTTTATACGGGGGTCCCTCAACAGGCAGGACAGCATAAAAGACGACATCTGCACAAAGTCGGATCCAGTACCCTCCATCTCCTCTTGCTCTTCCTCAGTGACGTCAGGTAAGTCAACCTCCTCCCCCCAGCCGCGAACAATACCACGGGAAGGTTGCGCAGCACAAGCCCCCTGCGACGCCTGCTGCGGTTGTTCTCCTGCCGCTGTCCCCTCCTCCTCCTCCTCCTCCCCCAAAGAAACACCTTGCTCATCATCCTCTGAGTCTGACTCATCTTCTGCACATGACCTCTCTTCTTCCTCCTCCTCCCCCCTCTGTGCTGCTGCAGGTGTTGAGGAAACAGCTGGGTCTGATGAAAATTGGTCCCATGCCTGTTCCTGCCGTAACGGTTCCTGGTCACGCTCATTCGCAGCTTCATCCGCCACTCTACGCACAGCACGCTCCAAGAAGTACGCGTAGGGAATTAAGTCGCTGATGGTGCCCTCACTGCGGCTCACCAGGTTGGTCACCTCCTCAAACGGCCGCATGAGCCTGCATGCATTTTTCATCATTGTCCAGTTGTCGGGCCAGAACATCCCCATCTTCCCAGACTGTTTCGTTCTACTCCAGTTGTAGAGGTACTGGGTGACGGCTTTCTTCTGTTCTAGCAGGCGGGAGAACATGAGGAGGGTCGAGTTCCAGCGAGTGGGGCTATCGCAAATGAGGCGTCTCACCGGCATGTTGTTTTTACGCTGAATTTCTGCAAATCGTGCCATGGCTGTGTAAGAGCGCCTCAAATGCCCACAGAACTTCCTGGCCTGCTTCAGGACATCCGCTAAGCCAGGGTACTTTGCCACAAATCTTTGAACCACCAGATTCATGACATGTGCCATGCAGGGTATGTGTGTCAGCTTCCCCATATGCAAAGCGGCAAGCAGATTGCTGCCGTTGTCGCACACCACGTTGCCTATCTCCAGGTGGTGCGGGGTCAGCCACTCATCCACCTGTTTCTTAAGAGCAGCCAGGAGAGCTGCTCCAGTGTGACTCTCCGCTTTGAGACAAGCCATGTCTAAGATGGCGTGACACCGTCGTACCTGGCATGCAGCATAGGCCCTGCGGAGCTGGGGCTGTGTAGCTGGAGAGGAGAACTGCCACTCAGCCAAGGAGGAGGAGGAGGACAGCGAAGAGCATGTAGCAGGAGGAGAGGAGGTGGCAGGAGGCCTGCCTGCAAGCCGTGGAGGTGTCACAATTTGGTCCGCCGCTTTCTGCTTGCCATCGTTCACCACCAGGTTCACCCAATGGGCTGTGTAGGTAATGTAGCGGCCCTGCCCGTGCTTGGCAGACCAGGCATCCGTGGTCAGGTGTACCCTTGACCCAACGCTCTTCGCAAGAGATGACACCACTTGCCTCTCAACTTCACGGTGCAGTTGGGGTATGGCCTTTCTGGAAAAATAAGTGCGGCCTGGCATCTTCCACTGCGGTGTTCCGATGGCCACAAATTTACGGAAGGCCTCAGAGTCCACCAGCCGGTATGGTAACAGCTGGCGAGCTAACAGTTCCGCCACGCCAGCTGTCAGACGCCGGGCAAGGGGGTGACTGGCCAAAAGTGGCTTCTTCCGCTCAAACATTTCCTTCACGGACACCTGACTGCTGCTGTGGGCAGAGGAGCAGGAACCGCTCAAGGGCAGAGGCGGAGTGGAGGAGGGTGCCTGTGAAGGTGCAAGGGAGAGAGCGGCATAAGCAGATGATGCACCTGAAGGAGGAAGAGGAGAAGGAGGGTGACTTTGCTTTTGTGTGCTGCTGCTGCTTTTGCTCAGGTGGCCATCCCATTGCTGTTTGTGCCTTTTCTCCAGGTGCCTTCGTAAGGCACTTGTCCCTACGTGAGTGTTGGCCTTTCCACGGCTCAATTTTTGTTGGCAGAGCGAACAGATGGCTTTGGTCCGATCTGAGGCACACACATTAAAACATTTCCACACCGCTGAGCCACCCTGGGATGTGGGCACTATGGGGACCTCAGCAGCTGATGCTGAAGGGCAAGTTGGCTGGCTGTACATAGGTGGCGAATCTGGCGATACATGGTGCCGGACTCTGCCACCAGCTGTTTCTGACGAAGAGCTGCCCCAGCTTCTTTCAGCAACTTCTATCCTCCTACTACTCTCTGACTCCCCCTCTGAACTGTCCCCCTCTTCATCTCCTCTATTGGGAACATACAGAGGATCCCTATCATCGTCATCATCGTAATCATCCTGCCCAGCTTCGCTTGCCTCAGAAAAATCCAAATGTGTAGGTCCTTCATCCTCCTTACACGTTACATCCATAGTGTTGTCGCGTAACGCAGACATATGAGCTGGTGAAAATTCATCTGGCTGTAACAATGGCTGTGCATCAGTGATTTCACCACCACTAAATAATTCTTGCGAAGTGTCAAATGCAGCGGAAGTGGTGCTAGTAGTAGCGCTGGTGGCTGAGCAAGATGAGGTGTTCTGTGTCGCTAAATACTCAACCACGTCCTGACAATCTTGGGAGGTGATGGGACGTGCCTTCTTCCGAGCACTGTACTGTGGGCCAGGTCCACACGAAATTACATTTACACGACCTCGCGCAGACCTGCCGGGTGGCCTTCCTCTGCCTCTGCCACTACCTCTTCCTCTTCCTCTACCTGTTTTGTCCATATCGGGTATGCACGGAGTGGTATATCACACTGCGTGCACTCACGTAGGTAGGTGGGTTCACTTAACTGCACAGGTATGCGCACTGATGCGGTGGGTTCACTGAACAGTACAGGTATACAGAGGCGGGTTCACTGAACACAACAGGTATGCAGTGGCGTGTTCACTAAACAGGTATACAGTGGCAGGTCCACTGAACAGAACAGGTATACAGTGGCAGGTCCACTGAACAGAACAGGTATACAGTGGCGGGTCCACTGAACAGAACAGGTATACAGTGGCGGGTTCACTGAACAGGTATGCAGTGGCAGGATCACAGTACAGGTATGCAGTGGGCTGAGAGCTCACTGAACAGAACAGGTATGCTGTGGCAGGATCACTGAACAGGTATGCAGTGGCAGGATCACAGTACAGGTATGCAGTGGGCTGAGGGCTCACTGAACAGAACAGGTATGCTGTGGCAGGATCACTGAACAGGTATGCAGTGGCAGTATCACAGTACAGGTATGCAGTGGGCTGAGGGCTCACTGAACAGAACAGGTATGCTGTGGCAGGATCACTGAACAGCTATGCAGTGGCAGGATCACAGTACAGGTATGCAGTGGGCTGAGGGCTCACTGAACAGAACAGGTATGCTGTGGCAGGATCACTGAACAGGTATGCAGTGGCAGGATCACAGTACAGGTATGCAGTGGGCTGAGGGCTCACTGAACAGAACAGGTATGCTGTGGCAGGATCACTGAACAGGTATGCAGTGGCAGGATCACAGTACAGGTATGCAGTGGGCTGGGGGCTCACTGAACAGAACAGGTATGCTGTGGCAGGATCACTGAACAGCTATGCAGTGGCAGGATCACAGTACAGGTATGCAGTGGGCTGAGGGCTCACTGAACAGAACAGGTATGCTGTGGCAGGATCACTGAACAGCTATGCAGTGGCAGGATCACAGTACAGGTATGCAGTGGGCTGAGGGCTCACTGAACAGAACAGGTATGCTGTGGCAGGATCACTGAACAGGTATGCAGTGGCAGGATCACAGTACAGGTATGCAGTGGGCTGAGGGCTCACTGAACAGAACAGGTATGCTGTGGCAGGATCACTGAACAGGTATGCAGTGGCAGGATCACAGTACAGGTATGCAGTGGGCTGGGGGCTCACTGAACAGAACAGGTATGCTGTGGCAGGATCACTGAACAGCTATGCAGTGGCAGGATCACAGTACAGGTATGCAGTGGGCTGAGGGCTCACTGAACAGAACAGGTATGCTGTGGCAGGATCACTGAACAGCTATGCAGTGGCAGGATCACAGTACAGGTATGCAGTGGGCTGAGGGCTCACTGAACAGAACAGGTATGCTGTGGCAGGATCACTGAACAGGTATGCAGTGGCAGTATCACAGTACAGGTATGCAGTGGGCTGAGGGCTCACTGAACAGAACAGGTATGCTGTGGCAGGATCACTGAACAGGTATGCAGTGGCAGGATCACAGTACAGGTATGCAGTGGGCTGAGGGCTCACTGAACAGAACAGGTATGCTGTGGCAGGATCACTGAACAGCTATGCAGTGGCAGGATCACAGTACAGGTATGCAGTGGGCTGAGGGCTCACTGAACAGAACAGGTATGCTGTGGCAGGATCACTGAACAGGTATGCAGTGGCAGGATCACAGTACAGGTATGCAGTGGGCTGAGGGCTCACTGAACAGAACAGGTATGCTGTGGCAGGATCACTGAACAGGTATGCAGTGGCAGGATCACAGTACAGGTATGCAGTGGGCTGAGAGCTCACTGAACAGAACAGGTATGCTGTGGCAGGATCACTGAACAGGTATGCAGTGGCAGGATCACAGTACAGGTATGCAGTGGGCTGAGGGCTCACTGAACAGAACAGGTATGCTGTGGCAGGATCACTGAACAGCTATGCAGTGGCAGGATCACAGTACAGGTATGCAGTGGGCTGAGGGCTCACTGAACAGAACAGGTATGCTGTGGCAGGATCACTGAACAGCTATGCAGTGGCAGGATCACAGTACAGGTATGCAGTGGGCTGAGGGCTCACTGAACAGAACAGGTATGCAGCCAGGAAGAAGTTAAGCCTAACTAATCTTTCCCTGAGAGACAGTCTGCAGCAGCTCGCCCTACTCTGACTAATGCAGGCACACGAGTGGCCGTAATGGCCGCCGCTGCCTGCCTTATATAAGGGGGGGTGGGGCTCCAGGGGCTAGTGTAGCCTAATTGGCTACACTGGGCCTGCTGACTGTGATGTAGAGGGTCAAAGTTGACCCTCAGGTGCATTATGGGGCGAACCGAACTTCTTCCGCAAAAGGTTCGCGTGCGGTACCCGCACGCGAACCACCTAAGTTCGCGCGAACCCCGTTCGCCGGCGAACCGTTCGGCCCAACTCTAGTCATGAGCATTAAAACTCTGACTTGATTATGCTACAAAAGAAGACAGGTTTGCAGCAGTTGAGAACACACCAACAGGGTGTCTGAAAGATGTCTTTCCGAAGTTGTCCATCAGAAAGGGTTCTGACAACTAAACCTCAATCCGGCACCCAAAGGAAACAAACACTTCTTGCGTTTCAAATTTAGCAATTTTATGAAATTGCAAGTCATTGCAAAATCATGCATCATAATTACGATTATCTTCAAAAATATTTTTGCAATAGTTTTAAATTTCACATTACTGTTTTGTATTGTAATTGTAAATTTCACTGCCAAATTGTTACTATGTGAATTCTGAGATTATCACCATGCAGAACAGGGCTAAGGGACAGGACTGGTGGGATTTGGAGAAGCCAGGGCCCTAAATAATTTTACTTTTTCTTGTAGGTGATATTTTCGCAACTTATTAATAAAGTGTCTTTTAAGCCAAGTAAGTAACACTCTTTTTCACTTACTTTTTGGTACTTTTTGAATTTCAGAGTGCTACAAAGTTATTGTAAACAGGAGATTACAAATTATATCCTAGAAGAAAACTTAGGGTATAAGGTGGATTGAATAAGAGTCCTCTAGTGGACAGTAGCTGAATGCAGGAGACCAGTTGGCTAATAC
Organism: Hyperolius riggenbachi; assembly: GCF_040937935.1. Taxonomy (NCBI): domain Eukaryota; kingdom Metazoa; phylum Chordata; class Amphibia; order Anura; family Hyperoliidae; genus Hyperolius; species Hyperolius riggenbachi. Next base: position 169,531,579 of record NC_090654.1, on the reverse strand, counting down.
AAGGAAATATGGCTCTACCGAACTCCCCCAAGTGTACTTTTGTACTTGCAATCTGCATCTTGCTCCAATGTGATTTGCATTTGCACTCTGCATTAGTGGTGCGCAAATACCCCTTTTTAAAATTCGAGTTTGGTCGAATTCGAATAGTAAATTATTCGAGGTCAGTCGAATATTCAAGTCGAATAATTTTTACTATTCGATTCGACCTCGGACTTCGAGCTCACTATTCGAGTCGGTATTCGAGCTCATTATTCGAGCTGACTATTCGAATTGGCCTTAAATAGCTTCCAACACTTGTTTTGAGGGTGAATGATGCAAGAAACATCTTTTTTTCCAAGTAACAACAGCAAGTGATTATGTGGGGATGTTCCTTTAAAAAAAAAAAGGTGAAAAGAGAAGTTGTGTCCATAATTTTGTTCAGTACTGTATATACTTCTTCTTCTTCTTCTTCTTTATCTTCTATATCTTCTTCTTCTTCTTCTTCTATATCTTCTTCTTCTATATCTTCTTCTTCTATATCTTCTTCTATATCTTCTTCTTCTATATTGTCTTCTTCTTCTTCTTCTTCTTCTTCTTCTTCTTCTTCTTCTTCTTCTTCTTCTTCTTCATCTTCTTCATCTTCTTCATCATCATCTTCTTCATCATCATCTTCTTCTTCTTCTTCATCTTCTTCTTCTTCATCTTCTTCTTCTTCATCTTCTTCTTCTTCTTCTTCATCTTCTTCATCTTCTTCATCTTCTTCTTCTTCTTCATCTTCTTCATCTTCTTCTTCTTCTTCTTCTTCTTCTTCTTCTTCTTCTTCTTCTTCTTCTTCATCTTCTTCTTCTTCTTCTTCATCTTCTTCATCTTCTTCTTCTTCTTCTTCTTCTTCTTCATCTTCTTCTTCTCCTTCTTCTTCTTCTTCTTCTTCTTCTTCTTCTTCTTCATCTTCTTCTTCTTCTTCATCTTCTTCTTCTTCATTTATTTCTCTTTTCAATTTTTTTTTTAAAGAAATGCAGCTATTTTTGAGCGTAACAAATAGCTGGTGGCGCACGCATGTTGGAAGCGCCATTGTATGTGCTCCCTGGCAGTGGAAACACACAGACAGCAGGAGGTAAATTCAGCAGCAGGAGGAGGAGGAGGAGTGTGTGGCAGCAGGCAGTCAATGAGGCAGGCAGCGTGACATAATAGCCCTGGTACCTAGCGGTGATACCAGGGCTGTAAATAAACACAGCAGGCAGGAGGTCCCAGACAGCGGTCGTGCAGCCCACATCGTGTCCAATACACAACTGGGACAACACAGTTTTCAACCCGGGCACCTCAGAAAAATTAAACCTTTTTTTTTTTTTAATGGTTTTTTGGTTTTGTTTGTAAAACTAATTACACAGATATATAACTATTGTTTGACGTAATAGCTGGTGGCAGAGTGGCAGCAGAATGTAATTCTGTGTACCCTGGCAGTGGGAAACACAGACCGACAGCAGCAGCAGCAGCAGCAGGAATGGAGGAGTAATGTGAGCAGCTATTGTTTGACGTAATAGCTGGTGGCAGTGTGGCAGCAGAAGGTAATTCTGTGTACCCTGGCAGTGGGAAACACAGACAGACAGCAGCAGCAGGAGGAATGGAGGAGTAGTGTGAGTGTGGCAGCAGGCAGGCAGCGTGACATAATAGCCCTGGTACCTAGCGGTGATACCAGGGCTGTAAATAAACACAACAGGAGGTCCCAGACAGCGGTCGTGCAGCCCACATCGTGTCCAATACACAACTGGGACAACACAGTTTTCAACCCGGGCACCTCAGAAAAATTAAACCTTTTTTTTTTTTTTTTTTAATGGTTTTTTGGTTTTGTTTGTAAAACCAATTACACAGATATATAGCTATTGTTTGACGTAATAGCTGGTGGCAGAGTGGCAGCAGAATGTAATTCTGTGTACCCTGGCAGTGGGAAACACAGACCGACAGCAGCAGCAGCAGGAGGAATGGAGGAGCAATGTGAGCAGCTATTGTTTGACGTAATAGCTGGTGGCAGTGTGGCAGCAGAAGGTAATTCTGTGTACCCTGGCAGTGGGAAACACAGACAGACAGCAGCAGCAGGAGGAATGGAGGAGTAGTGTAAGTGTGGCAGCAGGCAGGCAGCGTGACATAATAGCCCTGGTACCTAGCGGTGATACCAGGGCTGTAAATAAACACAACAGGAGGTCCCAGACAGCGGTCGTGCAGCCCACATCGTGTCCAATACACAACGGGGACAACACAGTTTTCAACCCGGGCACCTCAGAAAAATTAAACCTTTTTTTTTTTTTTAATGGTTTTTTGGTTTTGTTTGTAAAACCAATTACACAGATATATAGCTATTGTTTGACGTAATAGCTGGTGGCAGAGTGGCAGCAGAATGTAATTCTGTGTACCCTGGCAGTGGGAAACACAGACCGACAGCAGCAGCAGCAGGAGGAATGGAGGAGTAATGTGAGCAGCTATTGTTTGACGTAATAGCTGGTGGCAGTGTGGCAGCAGAAGGTAATTCTGTGTACCCTGGCAGTGGGAAACACAGACAGACAGCAGCAGCAGGAGGAATGGAGGAGTAGTGTGAGTGTGGCAGCAGGCAGGCAGCGTGACATAATAGCCCTGGTACCTAGCGGTGATACCAGGGCTGTAAATAAACACAACAGGAGGTCCCAGACAGCGGTCGTGCAGCCCACATCGTGTCCAATACACAACTGGGACAACACAGTTTTCAACCCGGGCACCTCAGAAAAATTAAACCTTTTTTTTTTTTTTTTATGGTTTTTTGGTTTTGTTTGTAAAACCAATTACACAGATATATAGCTATTGTTTGACGTAATAGCTGGTGGCAGAGTGGCAGCAGAATGTAATTCTGTGTACCCTGGCAGTGGGAAACACAGACCGACAGCAGCAGCAGCAGGAGGAATGGAGGAGTAATGTGAGCAGCTATTGTTTGACGTAATAGCTGGTGGCAGAGTGGCAGCAGAAGGTAATTCTGTGTACCCTGGCAGTGGGAAACACAGACAGACAGCAGAAGGGCAGTACACAGCAGCCCACTGTAGGTGTAAAATGTGTGGCTGCAGGCGACGTAATAGTCAAACTGAACCAGGCTGGCTTAGTGAGCAGGAGCCAGGAGGTGGTAAAGGGTGGTAAGGCACATTAACGATGGTTCAATTTTTTTTTTAAAGAAATGCAGCTATTTTTGAGTGTAACAAATAGCTGGTGGCGCACGCATGTTGGAAGCGCCATTGTATGTGCTCCCTGGCAGTGGAAACACACAGACAGCAGGAGGTAAATTCAGCAGCAGGAGGAGGAGGAGGAGTGTGTGGCAGCAGGCAGTCAATGAGGCAGGCAGCGTGACATAATAGCCCTGGTACCTAGCGGTGATACCAGGGCTGTAAATAAACACAGCAGGCAGGAGGTCCCAGACAGCGGTCGTGCAGCCCACATCGTGTCCAATACACAACTGGGACAACACGGTTTTCAACCCGGGCACCTCAGAAAAATTAAACCTTTTTTTTTTTTTAATGGTTTTTTGGTTTTGTTTGTAAAACCAATTACACAGATATATAACTATTGTTTGACGTAATAGCTGGTGGCAGAGTGGCAGCAGAATGTAATTCTGTGTACCCTGGCAGTGGGAAACACAGACCGACAGCAGCAGCAGCAGCAGCAGCAGCAGGAATGGAGGAGTAATGTGAGCAGCTATTGTTTGACGTAATAGCTGGTGGCAGTGTGGCAGCAGAAGGTAATTCTGTGTACCCTGGCAGTGGGAAACACAGACAGACAGCAGCAGCAGGAGGAATGGAGGAGTAGTGTGAGTGTGGCAGCAGGCAGGCAGCGTGACATAATAGCCCTGGTACCTAGCGGTGATACCAGGGCTGTAAATAAACACAACAGGAGGTCCCAGACAGCGGTCGTGCAGCCCACATCGTGTCCAATACACAACTGGGACAACACAGTTTTCAACCCGGGCACCTCAGAAAAATTAAACCTTTTTTTTTTTTTTAATGGTTTTTTGGTTTTGTTTGTAAAACCAATTACACAGATATATAGCTATTGTTTGACGTAATAGCTGGTGGCAGAGTGGCAGCAGAATGTAATTCTGTGTACCCTGGCAGTGGGAAACACAGACCGACAGCAGCAGCAGCAGGAGGAATGGAGGAGTAATGTGAGCAGCTATTGTTTGACGTAATAGCTGGTGGCAGTGTGGCAGCAGAAGGTAATTCTGTGTACCCTGGCAGTGGGAAACACAGACAGACAGCAGCAGCAGGAGGAATGGAGGAGTAGTGTAAGTGTGGCAGCAGGCAGGCAGAGTGACATAATAGCCCTGGTACCTAGCGGTGATACCAGGGCTGTAAATAAACACAACAGGAGGTCCCAGACAGCGGTCGTGCAGCCCACATCGTGTCCAATACACAACGGGGACAACACAGTTTTCAACCCGGGCACCTCAGAAAAATTAAACTTTTTTTTTTTTTTAATGGTTTTTTGGTTTTGTTTGCAAAACCAATTACACAGATATATAGCTATTGTTTGACGTAATAGCTGGTGGCAGAGTGGCAGCAGAATGTAATTCTGTGTACCCTGGCAGTGGGAAACACAGACCGACAGCAGCAGCAGCAGGAGGAATGGAGGAGTAATGTGAGCAGCTATTGTTTGACGTAATAGCTGGTGGCAGTGTGGCAGCAGAAGGTAATTCTGTGTACCCTGGCAGTGGGAAACACAGACAGACAGCAGCAGCAGGAGGAATGGAGGAGTAGTGTGAGTGTGGCAGCAGGCAGGCAGCGTGACATAATAGCCCTGGTACCTAGCGGTGATACCAGGGCTGTAAATAAACACAACAGGAGGTCCCAGACAGCGGTCGTGCAGCCCACATCGTGTCCAATACACAACTGGGACAACACAGTTTTCAACCCGGGCACCTCAGAAAAATTAAACCTTTTTTTTTTTTTTTTATGGTTTTTTGGTTTTGTTTGTAAAACCAATTACACAGATATATAGCTATTGTTTGACGTAATAGCTGGTGGCAGAGTGGCAGCAGAATGTAATTCTGTGTACCCTGGCAGTGGGAAACACAGACCGACAGCAGCAGCAGCAGGAGGAATGGAGGAGTAATGTGAGCAGCTATTGTTTGACGTAATAGCTGGTGGCAGAGTGGCAGCAGAAGGTAATTCTGTGTACCCTGGCAGTGGGAAACACAGACAGACAGCAGAAGGGCAGTACACAGCAGCCCACTGTAGGTGTAAAATGTGTGGCTGCAGGCGACGTAATAGTCAAACTGAACCAGGCTGGCTTAGTGAGCAGGAGCCAGGAGGTGGTAAAGGGTGGTAAGGCACATTAACGATGGTTCTTAGCCAGTTCATGTCCCCCTCTCGCGGACAACAGGGGCCAGGAACTCGCCTTCCACCCACGCCTGGTTCATCTTGAGAAACGTCAGTCTGTCCACAGACTTGTGAGACAGACGTGAGCGTTTCTCGGTGACCACGCCACCAGCTGCACTGAAGCAGCGCTCGGACAGCACGCTGGAAGGGGGGCAGGACAGCACTTCCAGGGCGTACTGCGCCAGCTCGCTCCAGATCTCCAGGCGCTTGACCCAATACTCCATGGGATCAACAGGAGCATCGCTGTCAAGCCCGCTGTAGGACCCCATGTAGTCAGCCACCATGCGGGTCAGGCGCTGGCTGTGACCGGAGGAGGATGCTGCTGCATCATGCACCTCCTCTCTAGTCACTGCTGCCGGAGCCTCTACAGTCCTGTAGAGCTCGTGGCTGAGAGACAGCAGGTCTGTGGGGCGCTTGCTGCTGGATGCAGGCACCTGCTGCTGCCTCTGTACTGGCTGCTGGACAGTGGGGGTTGAAGGCTGGGAGAAGGCTTCCTCCAAGTGCTCAACAAGGGCCTGCTGCAAGCTCCTTATTTGTTGCGCTGGGTCTCCTCCTGCAGGCGGCAGGAACTGGCTCAACTTCCCCTTGAGGCGTGGGTCCAACATCATGCTGATCCAGATGTCCTCCCTCTGCTTCATCTGGATCACCCTGGGGTCCTTGCGCAGGCACGCCAGCATGTGCGCTGCCATTGGGAAGAGGCGGGCCACGTGTGCTGGCACATCGACGGCAGTGCTGTCCTCCTCATCCTACTCCTCTGCCGCCTCATCCTCTCTCCACCCCCGCACCAACTCAGCTGCGCTGTGCTGATCCCCCTCATCAGCAGCAAGGTCAGGGACCTCCACCAAGTCCTCCTCCTCCTCCCCCTCAGAGGTGGACTGTGCAGCTGCTTGCCGCTCCTGCTGGTCCAAGGCTGCCGCTCCCTGTTCCAGCAAAGCATCGAGGGCCCTGTTCAGCAGACAAACCAGGGGCACCCACTCGCAGACCATAGCATGGTCCCTGCTCACCATGTTAGTGGCCTGCAGAAAGGGAGCCAGCACTAAGCACACCTGCTGCATGTGCCTCCAGTCATCATCGGGGACGATGGACGGGATGTTGCTGGTCTTGTCCCTTCTCTGAGCGGCGGAAACAGTGGCCTGGGCAAGGTACTGGTTGACAGCGTGCTTCTGTTCAACCAGACGCTCCAACATCACCAGGGTGGAGTTCCAGCGAGTCGGAACGTCAAGGATCAGCCGATGGCGTGGCAGCTCCAGCTCCTTTTGCACGTCTTCCAGGCTCGCACAGGCTGCAGCCGAGCGCCGGAAGTGACGCACAACGTTCCTTGCCGTTTCCAGCAGTTCGCCCATCCCCTGGTAGGTGCGCAAGAACTTTTGCACCACCAGGTTCAGCACGTGGGCAAGACAGGGGATGTGGGTCAGGTTTCCCCTGTCTATTGCGGCAACCAGATTGGCCCCATTGTCGGCCACCACCTCTCCGACTCTGAGGCCTCTGGGGGTCAGCCAAATCCTCTCCTGCTCCTGGAGTTTGGCCAACACATGGGTTGCCGTCAGCTTGGTCTTCCCAAGGCTGACCAAGTGCAGCAGCGCTTGGCAGTGGCGGGCCTTCACGCTGCTGCTGAGGCGGGGGGTTTGGCCAGGTGTGCCGGAGGATGGCAGAGGATCGGAGGAACCTGCTGCAGTTCCCCTGACCCTGCGGGGGGGCACCACCCACTGTGTTGCTGCTGCTGTGCCCGCTGCTGCTCTCCCATCCTCACCCCCTTCCACCAAGCTGACCCAGTGGACAGTGAAAGACAGGTAGCGGCCTGTCCCGAAGCGGCTGCTCCAGGAGTCCATGGTGACGTGGACCCTTTCACCAACCGCGTGCTCCAGCCCTCGCTCCACATTGGCCATCACAAAGCGGTGCAGTGCAGGAATGGCCTTGCGGGCGAAGAAGTGTCTGCTGGGGAGCTGCCAGTCTGGGGCTGCACAAGCAAGCAGCGCACGCATGTCGCTCCCCTCCTGCACAAGCGTGTATGGCAGGAGTTAGGAGCACATGGCCCGTTCCAGCAAGCCGTTCAGCTGACGCACGCGACGGCTGCTGGGAGGCAGAGCCCTAACCACCCCCTGGAAGGACTCGCTCAAAAGGCTCTGGCGTGGCCTTTTGCTGGCACGGTAATCAGCAGACACAGCAGAGGAGGCCACTGAGGACTGGCTGCCAGAACAGGCCTCAGTGTCGGCGGCAGGAGTTGCAGAGGGGGGAGGAGCAGTGCGTTTCCGCACTCCTGCTGGTGCTGCTGGAGGAGCAGGAGGGCGTGTGGCTGCTGTTGCTGCTGCTGCTGAAGGCTGTGCAGTGATGGGTGTGGTGCCACTGCCAGCACCAGATGCCTTCAGCCTCTGGAACTCCTCATGCTGGTGGAAATGTTTCGCAGCAAGGTGGTTGATGAGCGAGCTGGTGCTGAACTTTAAGGGGTCTGCACCTCTGCTCAACTTCCGCTGACAGTGGTTGCAAGTGGCGTACTTGCTGTACACAGTGGGCATGGTGAAAAAGCGCCAGATTGGTGACAAAAACAACCCCCTACGGCATGGAACCGCTGCTGCCTGTCTCCCTGTGGTGGTTGGGGAGGGGGGGCTTGGGTGCGGCTGGTGGTGGTACTGGCAGATGCTGCTGCTGCTGCTGCTGAGCCTGAGACACCAGCAGGCTGTGGGACCTGCCTACTGCTGCCAATGCTTGCAATGATGCGCCTCCTTGCAAGGCCCACAAGCACATCCTCCTCCTCCTCCTCCTCAGAGCTGCTGATGACGACATCCCCTGGAGCTGGTGGCACCCAGTCTCTGTCTGTCAGCGTGTCATCATCATCCTCCCCCTCCTGAAACATGTCCTGCTGGGATGATGACCCCCCAAACTCCTCTCCTGATGCATGGATGGGCTGCTTGACTGTCGCCACAGTCTTGCTGTCCAATCCCTCATCCCCCAAAGTGCCCATCAGCATCTCCTCCTCCAAATCGCCAACAACAGTAGACAATACCCTGATGGTGCCTGGGGTAAAAATACTGCTGAGTGACAGGTCGCCAACTTGTGACGGTGAACTGGCCTCCTCCCCAGGCCCTGCTGGGCGGCTGCTGCGAACAGGGGTGGTGGTGGTGGTGGTGGTGGTGAGGGTGGAGGCCTCGGATGCAGAGCTGATGGCGGGCTGCTCATCCTCCGTCATCAGTTGCACCACAGTGTCTGCATCCTTTTCCTCAATGGGACGTTTCCGACCCGGCTGGAGGAAAATCGGAGCAGGTGCTACACGCTGCTGCTGCTGCTGTGTCTCTGCAGCGTGAGTTGCAAATGCTCCTGCTGGGCGGCGCCCAAGGCGTCCACGGCCAGTGGCTATGGGAGGAATGTTAGCCACTGACGCTGCTGCTGCGGAACTGTGCATGGTGGCGCGGCCGCGCCTGCGGCTTGCCACAATACTGCTCCCTCTCCTCCTGATTCCCTTGCTGCCCTTCCCCTTGCCCAAACCGCGCTGGCTGCCACTTCCAGACATCTTCGATGTTTTGGGCGTAAACACAAAAGTTTTTGAAAAGGGCGGGTGAAAAGTGGGGTACTTTAATGGAGTGGGTTGGTGGGTGAGGTGACTGAGTGAGTGTCCCGACTCCCTAGTACAGTAAGTAAGTAGTAACAGTCAGGAAGTACAACTAGCAGTTACAATAATCAGTAGTAATCACAAGGAAATAGAGTGTGTGTACACTACAGACAGTGAGTGCACGCACGCGCAAACACGCGCAGGAGCTGGCCTATGAACAGAGAGTGAGTGAGTGTCCCTAGTACAGTAAGTAAGTAGTAACAGTCAGGAAGTACAACTAGAAGTTACAATAATCAGTAGTAATCACAAGGAAATAGAGTGTGTGTACACTACAGACAGTGAGTGCACGCACGCGCACACACGTGCAGGAGCTAGCCTATGAACAGTGACTGAGTGAGTGTCCCTACTACAGTAAGTAAGTAGTAACTGTCAGGAAGTAGAATTTACAATAATCAATCAGTAATCAGAAGGAAATAGAGTGTGTGTACAGTACACAGACAGTGAGTGCACACACACACGCAGGAGCTAGTAGCCTATGAACAGTGACAGTGAGTGTCCTAGTACAGTTACAGTATATAACTATTCAGAAGGAAATAGAGTGTGTGTACAGTAAACAGACAGTGAGTGCACGCACACGCAGGAGCTAGTAGCCTATGAACAGTGACAGTGAGTGTCCTAGTACAGTTACAGTATATAACTATTCAGAAGGAAATAGAGTGTGTGTACACTACAGTACACAGACAGTGAGTGCACGCACACGCAGGAGCTAGTAGCCTATGAACAGTGACAGTGAGTGTCCTGGTACAGTTACAGTATATAACTATTCAGAAGGAAATAGAGTGTGTGTACAGTACACAGACAGTGAGTGCACGCACACGCAGGAGCTAGTAGCCTATGAACAGTGACAGTCAGTGAGTGTCCTAGTACAGTTACAGTATATAACTATTCAGAAGGAAATAGAGTGTGTGTACAGTACACAGACAGTGAGTGCACGCACACGCAGGAGCTAGTAGCCTATGAACAGTGACAGTGAGTGTCCTAGTACAGTTACAGTATATAACTATTCAGAAGGAAATAGAGTGTGTGTACAGTACACAGACAGTGAGTGCACGCACACGCAGGAGCTAGTAGCCTATGAACAGTGACAGTCAGTGAGTGTCCTAGTACAGTTACAGTATATAACTATTCAGAAGGAAATAGAGTGTGTGTACAGTACACAGACAGTGAGTGAGTGCACACACACGCAGGAGCTAGCCTATGAACAGTGACAGTCAGTGAGTGTCCTAGTACAGTTACAGTATATAACTATTCAGAAGGAAATAGAGTGTGTGTACAGTACACAGACAGTGAGTGCACGCACACGCAGGAGCTAGTAGCCTATGAACAGTGACAGTGAGTGTCCTAGTACAGTTACAGTATATAACTATTCAGAAGGAAATAGAGTGTGTGTACAGTACACAGACAGTGAGTGCACGCACACGCAGGAGCTAGTAGCCTATGAACAGTGACAGTCAGTGAGTGTCCTAGTACAGTTACAGTATATAACTATTCAGAAGGAAATAGAGTGTGTGTACACAGACAGTGAGTGCAAGCACACGCAGGAGCTAGTAGCCTATGAACAGTGACAGTGAGTGTCCTAGTACAGTTACAGTATATAACTACAATACAAAATACAATCACTAAGTAGTAAAGGACAGCAGAAATACTGTATAATACTATCTAATACTGTCTAATACTGTCTAATACTAATGAGAAATAAACTAACAGAGGACAGGAGGACAGCTGCCCACACAGGCAGGCCCTGAGGCCTAAAGCTGTAAGCTTGCCTGCAGCAGCTGGCCTGTCTCTATGTAACACAAAAGCTACTAACTAAAATACAATGTCTATCTAACTAACAACAATATAGGTGTGTATAGGAGGTGTATGTGAGCAAAAACGCTAGGTAAATGACCACAATAGAGCTCTTGCTAAGCCAAAGCACAAAGGAGCAACTCTCTCTCTATGCAAGTCTCAGGCAAGGACGGAGAAACGGAACATGGCGGCCGCTATTTATAGGGTAGGGGCTGGCCAGGGTCCCCCTCTGTGATTGGCTGCCGTCAGAGGGCCTGGGAGCCCTCTGATTGGCTCTAAGGACATCAATCTGGGCTATGACGCTATTCGAGCTCGGTATTCGAGCTCGAATAGCGCCGTTTGCTCGAATAGCTCGAATAGTGAATGGGCTATTCGCGTTTACTCGAATAGCCCATTCGAATAGCTGCAGCTATTCGGAGCTCGAATACCGAGCTCGAATAGCTGAAAAAGAGCTCGAATATTCGAGCTACTCGAATATTCGAGCTCTGCTGAGCACCACTGCTCTGCATGTGGTAGGAACAAAGTTTTGGTGGATGAGGATGAGGACCAAGAGTTACAGTAGTACTGGCAGAGTGGAGGTGGGACCAGTGGTGAGGCAATTAAGAGATCTCTCAGCTTATAGTCAAGTCAGACATTTTTACCTGTCTTGTCAGGTAAAAAATGAAAGACTTACTGTAGTTTGTACTGTAAATGGTTTATATTCAAATTTGTATGATCAATGTGTAATACAAGGTGCAGCCACAGTGCTGAATTTAAAAAGGCCTCACAAGAGAAAACTGTCAATTAAATGTACAAAAATCTGTTCAAACTCTTAATGAGCCACTACAATTAACCTGCTGCTATCACTAAAACAAACCTCCATTGTTAATAAACCTGCATTGTTTGTAATATATTCTCAAAAGAGCAACAATATCAGGACTGAGGTACTTCCAAGAATAGTCCATTGAAATGAACTTTGTTTTGAATGGTCTTTACTCATTTGTCAGTCAATGGAGAGGAGAGGAGGCAGCACTAGTTGCCAATGGCAGCCTTGGTGAGGGTCAGTGGCAAAAAGCTTAATGTGCCTCCGGACAGTAGCAGGTAAATACAGCAATTGGAGTAGCAAAGTAGAATCCAGGCACCAGTAAACTGCAAATTCCACGTTTATTTCATCCCCACACACAGACAGATAAAGGTGCACAGGGCTGGTCTAACAGCCGTTTCACAAGCACAAAACGCTTGCTTCCTCAGAGACAAAAGACCCAAAATGTGATTCCAATCCCTATCGCCACGCCATTGTCTCCTGGTCCAGGTATATGGACGACGTCCTATTGATCTGGCGGGGCAGTAAACCCCAGTTCCTGGAGTTTGTGGACTGGCTCTCCGTCAACGATCTCAACATAAGATTTACTGGCGTATGGGGGGGAAACCCGCTGGAGTTTCTTGACTTGGTGATCTATCCAGATGGGGATAGACTGCTCAGCAAAGGTTTTAGGAAATCAACAGCTACCAATTCTATTCTCCATTATTCGAGCTTCCACCCACGCCATGTCCTCAATTCTATTCCATTTAGTCAATTTCTTAGGATTAAGAGGAACAACTTGAGACAGGAGGATTTTGAGGTGCAGACAGAGCAGGGATCTTGGCCTTAGACTCCTAGCTAGATGTTATCCACTTCCTCTTTTGATTCAGGTCTATAATAGAGCTGATGGTTTTCAATGATCAGAACTATTAACCAGGAAACGTGGAAAGAAAAAGCCCCCTATGTCCAAGACCACCAAACAGGTTGCCCCCTTTGTATTTGATTTTTCCCCAACGGCTGATAAAATACGGTCCAGTGTGCTTAAGAACTGGACTGATTTAAAGGAGAACCCTGGTTTGAGATTGGCCTTAGGTGACAGACCACTAATATTGTTCCGGCGGACGCAGACGGTTGGCGACGCGGTGGTGCGTAGTGAATTTTGGGTTGCACGGAAACAAAACTGGCTGGAACAGATGAGACCTAAGGGCAATTTCAAATGCCATCACTGTACCCATTGTAGCCAGTTTATTCCGGGTAAGTCCGTCCGTTTGGGGTTTTTTACCGTGGATATAAAGGAATTCATGCACTACAGATCAAAATTTGTAGTGTATGTAGTGGTCTGCCCCTGTGGTCGTTTCTACATTGGGGAAACTACTAGACAAATGTGCACACGATTTCAGGAGCACTATCATTCTATAGAAACTGGTAAGGGGGCTTCAAGATTGATTGCCCATATTAGGGAGAGCCATGGAGGGTGTGCGGATGTGCTTAGATTCTGTGGTCTTAAATCGGTGGATATTCCGCATAGAGGGGGTGACAGGGAAAGATATTTATGTACAGAGGAGGCAAGATTGATATCAGTTACAGATGCTTGTGGGAATCTGGGCTTGAATGAACGCAATGAGTTACATTGTTTTTTGGATAAACATTAGAACCCTGGATCTGTTTTAATCCGTATGAGACAGCTATTGCTTCCCTCTGTTTATATGTGGAATACCTTCTTGTCTAGGGATTGGGTTCTCTTCTATTGATTAGACCCCCCCCCCCCTTTTGTGGTTCTTCTCCACTTTTTAACATATATGCAAGGATGTATAGTTTTATATATTATAATATATCTTTTTGTATATGTATATATATATATATATATATATATATATATATATATATATGTATATATATATATATATATATATTATATATATGTACATATATATATATTATATATATATATATATATATATATATATATATATATATATATATATATATATATATATATATATTGTATATGTCAGGGTGATTGAGGCCCCGTTTCCACTATCGCGAATCCGCATGCGTCTTGCGTATGCGGATTCGCATAGACAATATAAGTCAATGGGCCTGTTTCCACTTATGCGTGTGCGGGAGCGTTTTATTGTGCAGAGAAAATCTGCACGGAACACCCTGCAGAATTCGCCTGCATGTGGAATGCAGGCGAATCGCACACAATGTATTTAATAGGGAAATCGCATGCGTTTTCCCCATGCATTTTTTGCCGCGAATTCGCATGCGAATTCGCATAGGTACCAATGTAAATTCACACAGGCAGTGACATGGTTAAAATCGCATATACCCTCACCTATGCGAAATCGCATGCGAAATTGCGACAAAAAACGCATGCGGAATCGCACCCGCATGCGATTTTGCCTGCGGTGATTTGCCGGCGATTCCGCAACGCTATAGTGGAAACGGGCCCTAATTGTAGGGGTAGGCTGTGTTCTCATAGACTCGTATGTGATCCACTGAATTTCCCGTTTTGTATTTGTGCTCCACTCTATTACAGTATTGCGTAGTGTTATTTAATTATAGCTTCATTGTTTTTATTTGTTTTTAACTAATAAGTCTTATTTCCTTTTTATTCTTTTTTTCTGTGTACAGGAGGAGCTGGAGTTTGCCGACGTCAGACGCGTTACCCAGGTACCAGCTGGGTGGAACGCGGAAGCCGTCTCATTGTTACCACCCGGCAGGCTGCACGTACAATGACGTCACCACCACGCGAATGATGCGGGTGACCCTGATTGGACGAGAACTCCTGGAGGTATCAACCCCGAAAGGGGCGGAGCCTATATGCGGTGCGCACCGAGAGGCTCGGGGCGTTCTATCAGCGATAGTACACGCTCGGTAATGAGCCGGATGGCTGATTGGTGAGTGGATCCTCCCTCCCTCCTTTCTCCTCCCTCTTTCACACGTGTTTTGGCTTTGGATGTATATAATGTGTCATTGTATTTTGGGTCTTTTGTCTCTGAGGAAGCAAGCGTTTTGTGCTTGTGAAACGGCTGTTAGACCAGGCCTGTGCACCTTTATCTGTCTGTGTGTGGGGATGAAATAAATGTGGAATTTTCAGTTTACTGGTGCCCGGATTCTACTTTGCTACTCCAATTGCTGTCTTTACTCATTTGTTGGCTATCTCTTTGGTAGTGGTGGGAAGAAATTACTCCTATGCGTATTTACGCATGGTAATTCGCAATTACGCATCTTAATCGCAGTGCAAAATTTGCTTATTGCACGTAAAAGATTTTGCATGTAAACATAATTACTAACCATAATTATGCATACTAGCTTAATGTACATGTAATTTCCTTTGTGAACGTTTTTACGTACAGGAATGGATTTTTCGCATTTAATATTTAAATTGCTGCATGTGTGCATTATACTGGCTGGTGAACGTGATTTTTGTTTTTGCATACAAATGCATTTTTCACATTTAACATTTAACTAATAGCCATGCAGAAGCGTACTATGTCCCGGAGATGACATTTCGGAAAATCAGCTCACACATGAGTCTTTTGGCTACAACTAAGCAACATGTACTGTTACTATAGGTAAGATAGGAGGAATGTCAAAGTGGTGCATACTAGAACAGCTGCTGTTCGCCATGTTAAGAAGGGTGACAATACACTCAACCATTGACACATCTTTAGGTGTCGTTCTGGGGATACCTATACACAAGCTAGCTTCTCCTACTAGGAAAGACTTCTACCACTAATCCTATATAATAATACCATAACTGACCCTGCGTCATCCTCCTCCTGTCTGTGTGTCCATGTTTTACGGCTACTGCCCATGTGTAGCCGATAGGAGGAAGACAGGTACAGGGGGCGGGCGGCCATTGGTAAAGGGTGGTAAGGCACATTAACGATGGTTCAATTTTTTTTTTAAAGAAATGCAGCTATTTTTGAGCGTAACAAATAGCTGGTGGCGCACGCATGTTGGAAGCGCCATTGTATGTGCTCCCTGGCAGTGGAAACACACAGACAGCAGGAGGTAAATTCAGCAGCAGGAGGAGGAGGAGGAGTGTGTGGCAGCAGGCAGTCAATGAGGCAGGCAGCGTGACATAATAGCCCTGGTACCTAGCGGTGATACCAGGGCTGTAAATAAACACAGCAGGCAGGAGGTCCCAGACAGCGGTCGTGCAGCCCACATCGTGTCCAATACACAACTGGGACAACACAGTTTTCAACCCGGGCACCTCAGAAAAATTAAACCTTTTTTTTTTTTTAATGGTTTTTTGGTTTTGTTTGTAAAACCAATTACACAGATATATAACTATTGTTTGACGTAATAGCTGGTGGCAGAGTGGCAGCAGAATGTAATTCTGTGTACCCTGGCAGTGGGAAACACAGACCGACAGCAGCAGCAGCAGCAGCAGCAGCAGGAATGGAGGAGTAATGTGAGCAGCTATTGTTTGACGTAATAGCTGGTGGCAGTGTGGCAGCAGAAGGTAATTCTGTGTACCCTGGCAGTGGGAAACACAGACAGACAGCAGCAGCAGGAGGAATGGAGGAGTAGTGTGAGTGTGGCAGCAGGCAGGCAGCGTGACATAATAGCCCTGGTACCTAGCGGTGATACCAGGGCTGTAAATAAACACAACAGGAGGTCCCAGACAGCGGTCGTGCAGCCCACATCGTGTCCAATACACAACTGGGACAACACAGTTTTCAACCCGGGCACCTCAGAAAAATTAAACCTTTTTTTTTTTTTTTTTTAATGGTTTTTTGGTTTTGTTTGTAAAACCAATTACACAGATATATAGCTATTGTTTGACGTAATAGCTGGTGGCAGAGTGGCAGCAGAATGTAATTCTGTGTACCCTGGCAGTGGGAAACACAGACCGACAGCAGCAGCAGCAGGAGGAATGGAGGAGTAATGTGAGCAGCTATTGTTTGACGTAATAGCTGGTGGCAGTGTGGCAGCAGAAGGTAATTCTGTGTACCCTGGCAGTGGGAAACACAGACAGACAGCAGCAGCAGGAGGAATGGAGGAGTAGTGTAAGTGTGGCAGCAGGCAGGCAGAGTGACATAATAGCCCTGGTACCTAGCGGTGATACCAGGGCTGTAAATAAACACAACAGGAGGTCCCAGACAGCGGTCGTGCAGCCCACATCGTGTCCAATACACAACGGGGACAACACAGTTTTCAACCCGGGCACCTCAGAAAAATTAAACTTTTTTTTTTTTTTAATGGTTTTTTGGTTTTGTTTGTAAAACCAATTACACAGATATATAGCTATTGTTTGACGTAATAGCTGGTGGCAGAGTGGCAGCAGAATGTAATTCTGTGTACCCTGGCAGTGGGAAACACAGACCGACAGCAGCAGCAGCAGGAGGAATGGAGGAGTAATGTGAGCAGCTATTGTTTGACGTAATAGCTGGTGGCAGTGTGGCAGCAGAAGGTAATTCTGTGTACCCTGGCAGTGGGAAACACAGACAGACAGCAGCAGCAGGAGGAATGGAGGAGTAGTGTGAGTGTGGCAGCAGGCAGGCAGCGTGACATAATAGCCCTGGTACCTAGCGGTGATACCAGGGCTGTAAATAAACACAACAGGAGGTCCCAGACAGCGGTCGTGCAGCCCACATCGTGTCCAATACACAACTGGGACAACACAGTTTTCAACCCGGGCACCTCAGAAAAATTAAACCTTTTTTTTTTTTTTTTTATGGTTTTTTGGTTTTGTTTGTAAAACCAATTACACAGATATATAGCTATTGTTTGACGTAATAGCTGGTGGCAGAGTGGCAGCAGAATGTAATTCTGTGTACCCTGGCAGTGGGAAACACAGACCGACAGCAGCAGCAGCAGGAGGAATGGAGGAGTAATGTGAGCAGCTATTGTTTGACGTAATAGCTGGTGGCAGAGTGGCAGCAGAAGGTAATTCTGTGTACCCTGGCAGTGGGAAACACAGACAGACAGCAGAAGGGCAGTACACAGCAGCCCACTGTAGGTGTAAAATGTGTGGCTGCAGGCGACGTAATAGTCAAACTGAACCAGGCTGGCTTAGTGAGCAGGAGCCAGGAGGTGGTAAAGGGTGGTAAGGCACATTAACGATGGTTCTTAGCCAGTTCATGTCCCCCTCTCGCGGACAACAGGGGCCAGGAACTCGCCTTCCACCCACGCCTGGTTCATCTTGAGAAACGTCAGTCTGTCCACAGACTTGTGAGACAGACGTGAGCGTTTCTCGGTGACCACGCCACCAGCTGCACTGAAGCAGCGCTCGGACAGCACGCTGGAAGGGGGGCAGGACAGCACTTCCAGGGCGTACTGCGCCAGCTCGCTCCAGATCTCCAGGCGCTTGACCCAATACTCCATGGGATCAACAGGAGCATCGCTGTCAAGCCCGCTGTAGGACCCCATGTAGTCAGCCACCATGCGGGTCAGGCGCTGGCTGTGACCGGAGGAGGATGCTGCTGCATCATGCACCTCCTCTCTAGTCACTGCTGCCGGAGCCTCTACAGTCCTGTAGAGCTCGTGGCTGAGAGACAGCAGGTCTGTGGGGCGCTTGCTGCTGGATGCAGGCACCTGCTGCTGCCTCTGTACTGGCTGCTGGACAGTGGGGGTTGAAGGCTGGGAGAAGGCTTCCTCCAAGTGCTCAACAAGGGCCTGCTGCAAGCTCCTTATTTGTTGCGCTGGGTCTCCTCCTGCAGGCGGCAGGAACTGGCTCAACTTCCCCTTGAGGCGTGGGTCCAACATCATGCTGATCCAGATGTCCTCCCTCTGCTTCATCTGGATCACCCTGGGGTCCTTGCGCAGGCACGCCAGCATGTGCGCTGCCATTGGGAAGAGGCGGGCCACGTATGCTGGCACATCGACGGCAGTGCTGTCCTCCTCATCCTACTCCTCTGCCGCCTCATCCTCTCTCCACCCCCGCACCAACTCAGCTGCGCTGTGCTGATCCCCCTCATCAGCAGCAAGGTCAGGGACCTCCACCAAGTCCTCCTCCTCCTCCCCCTCAGAGGTGGACTGTGCAGCTGCTTGCCGCTCCTGCTGGTCCAAGGCTGCCGCTCCCTGTTCCAGCAAAGCATCGAGGGCCCTGTTCAGCAGACAAACCAGGGGCACCCACTCGCAGACCATAGCATGGTCCCTGCTCACCATGTTAGTGGCCTGCAGAAAGGGAGCCAGCACTAAGCACACCTGCTGCATGTGCCTCCAGTCATCATCGGGGATGATGGACGGGATGTTGCTGGTCTTGTCCCTTCTCTGAGCGGCGGAAACAGTGGCCTGGGCAAGGTACTGGTTGACAGCGTGCTTCTGTTCAACCAGACGCTCCAACATCACCAGGGTGGAGTTCCAGCGAGTCGGAACGTCAAGGATCAGCCGATGGCGTGGCAGCTCCAGCTCCTTTTGCACGTCTTCCAGGCTCGCACAGGCTGCAGCCGAGCGCCGGAAGTGACGCACAACGTTCCTTGCCGTTTCCAGCAGTTCGCCCATCCCCTGGTAGGTGCGCAAGAACTTTTGCACCACCAGGTTCAGCACGTGGGCAAGACAGGGGATGTGGGTCAGGTTTCCCCTGTCTATTGCGGCAACCAGATTGGCCCCATTGTCGGCCACCACCTCTCCGACTCTGAGGCCTCTGGGGGTCAGCCAAATCCTCTCCTGCTCCTGGAGTTTGGCCAACACATGGGTTGCCGTCAGCTTGGTCTTCCCAAGGCTGACCAAGTGCAGCAGCGCTTGGCAGTGGCGGGCCTTCACGCTGCTGCTGAGGCGGGGGGTTTGGCCAGGTGTGCCGGAGGATGGCAGAGGATCGGAGGAACCTGCTGCAGTTCCCCTGACCCTGCGGGGGGGCACCACCCACTGTGTTGCTGCTGCTGTGCCCGCTGCTGCTCTCCCATCCTCACCCCCTTCCACCAAGCTGACCCAGTGGACAGTGAAAGACAGGTAGCGGCCTGTCCCGAAGCGGCTGCTCCAGGAGTCCATGGTGACGTGGACCCTTTCACCAACCGCGTGCTCCAGCCCTCGCTCCACATTGGCCATCACAAAGCGGTGCAGTGCAGGAATGGCCTTGCGGGCGAAGAAGTGTCTGCTGGGGAGCTGCCAGTCTGGGGCTGCACAAGCAAGCAGCGCACGCATGTCGCTCCCCTCCTGCACAAGCGTGTATGGCAGGAGTTAGGAGCACATGGCCCGTTCCAGCAAGCCGTTCAGCTGACGCACGCGACGGCTGCTGGGAGGCAGAGCCCTAACCACCCCCTGGAAGGACTCGCTCAAAAGGCTCTGGCGTGGCCTTTTGCTGGCACGGTAATCAGCAGACACAGCAGAGGAGGCCACTGAGGACTGGCTGCCAGAACAGGCCTCAGTGTCGGCGGCAGGAGTTGCAGAGGGGGGAGGAGCAGTGCGTTTCCGCACTCCTGCTGGTGCTGCTGGAGGAGCAGGAGGGCGTGTGGCTGCTGTTGCTGCTGCTGCTGAAGGCTGTGCAGTGATGGGTGTGGTGCCACTGCCAGCACCAGATGCCTTCAGCCTCTGGAACTCCTCATGCTGGTGGAAATGTTTCGCAGCAAGGTGGTTGATGAGCGAGCTGGTGCTGAACTTTAAGGGGTCTGCACCTCTGCTCAACTTCCGCTGACAGTGGTTGCAAGTGGCGTACTTGCTGTACACAGTGGGCATGGTGAAAAAGCGCCAGATTGGTGACAAAAACAACCCCCTACGGCATGGAACCGCTGCTGCCTGTCTCCCTGTGGTGGTTGGGGAGGGGGGGCTTGGGTGCGGCTGGTGGTGGTACTGGCAGATGCTGCTGCTGCTGCTGCTGAGCCTGAGACACCAGCAGGCTGTGGGACCTGCCTACTGCTGCCAATGCTTGCAATGATGCGCCTCCTTGCAAGGCCCACAAGCACATCCTCCTCCTCCTCCTCCTCAGAGCTGCTGATGACGACATCCCCTGGAGCTGGTGGCACCCAGTCTCTGTCTGTCAGCGTGTCATCATCATCCTCCCCCTCCTGAAACATGTCCTGCTGGGATGATGACCCCCCAAACTCCTCTCCTGATGCATGGATGGGCTGCTTGACTGTCGCCACAGTCTTGCTGTCCAATCCCTCATCCCCCAAAGTGCCCATCAGCATCTCCTCCTCCAAATCGCCAACAACAGTAGACAATACCCTGATGGTGCCTGGGGTAAAAATACTGCTGAGTGACAGGTCGCCAACTTGTGACGGTGAACTGGCCTCCTCCCCAGGCCCTGCTGGGCGGCTGCTGCGAACAGGGGTGGTGGTGGTGGTGGTGGTGGTGAGGGTGGAGGCCTCGGATGCAGAGCTGATGGCGGGCTGCTCATCCTCCGTCATCAGTTGCACCACAGTGTCTGCATCCTTTTCCTCAATGGGACGTTTCCGACCCGGCTGGAGGAAAATCGGAGCAGGTGCTACACGCTGCTGCTGCTGCTGTGTCTCTGCAGCGTGAGTTGCAAATGCTCCTGCTGGGCGGCGCCCAAGGCGTCCACGGCCAGTGGCTATGGGAGGAATGTTAGCCACTGACGCTGCTGCTGCGGAACTGTGCATGGTGGCGCGGCCGCGCCTGCGGCTTGCCACAATACTGCTCCCTCTCCTCCTGATTCCCTTGCTGCCCTTCCCCTTGCCCAAACCGCGCTGGCTGCCACTTCCAGACATCTTCGATGTTTTGGGCGTAAACACAAAAGTTTTTGAAAAGGGCGGGTGAAAAGTGGGGTACTTTAATGGAGTGGGTTGGTGGGTGAGGTGACTGAGTGAGTGTCCCGACTCCCTAGTACAGTAAGTAAGTAGTAACAGTCAGGAAGTACAACTAGCAGTTACAATAATCAGTAGTAATCACAAGGAAATAGAGTGTGTGTACACTACAGACAGTGAGTGCACGCACGCGCAAACACGCGCAGGAGCTGGCCTATGAACAGAGAGTGAGTGAGTGTCCCTAGTACAGTAAGTAAGTAGTAACAGTCAGGAAGTACAACTAGAAGTTACAATAATCAGTAGTAATCACAAGGAAATAGAGTGTGTGTACACTACAGACAGTGAGTGCACGCACGCGCACACACGTGCAGGAGCTAGCCTATGAACAGTGACTGAGTGAGTGTCCCTACTACAGTAAGTAAGTAGTAACTGTCAGGAAGTAGAATTTACAATAATCAATCAGTAATCAGAAGGAAATAGAGTGTGTGTACAGTACACAGACAGTGAGTGCACACACACACGCAGGAGCTAGTAGCCTATGAACAGTGACAGTGAGTGTCCTAGTACAGTTACAGTATATAACTATTCAGAAGGAAATAGAGTGTGTGTACAGTAAACAGACAGTGAGTGCACGCACACGCAGGAGCTAGTAGCCTATGAACAGTGACAGTGAGTGTCCTAGTACAGTTACAGTATATAACTATTCAGAAGGAAATAGAGTGTGTGTACACTACAGTACACAGACAGTGAGTGCACGCACACGCAGGAGCTAGTAGCCTATGAACAGTGACAGTGAGTGTCCTGGTACAGTTACAGTATATAACTATTCAGAAGGAAATAGAGTGTGTGTACAGTACACAGACAGTGAGTGCACGCACACGCAGGAGCTAGTAGCCTATGAACAGTGACAGTCAGTGAGTGTCCTAGTACAGTTACAGTATATAACTATTCAGAAGGAAATAGAGTGTGTGTACAGTACACAGACAGTGAGTGCACGCACACGCAGGAGCTAGTAGCCTATGAACAGTGACAGTGAGTGTCCTAGTACAGTTACAGTATATAACTATTCAGAAGGAAATAGAGTGTGTGTACAGTACACAGACAGTGAGTGCACGCACACGCAGGAGCTAGTAGCCTATGAACAGTGACAGTCAGTGAGTGTCCTAGTACAGTTACAGTATATAACTATTCAGAAGGAAATAGAGTGTGTGTACAGTACACAGACAGTGAGTGAGTGCACACACACGCAGGAGCTAGCCTATGAACAGTGACAGTCAGTGAGTGTCCTAGTACAGTTACAGTATATAACTATTCAGAAGGAAATAGAGTGTGTGTACAGTACACAGACAGTGAGTGCACGCACACGCAGGAGCTAGTAGCCTATGAACAGTGACAGTGAGTGTCCTAGTACAGTTACAGTATATAACTATTCAGAAGGAAATAGAGTGTGTGTACAGTACACAGACAGTGAGTGCACGCACACGCAGGAGCTAGTAGCCTATGAACAGTGACAGTCAGTGAGTGTCCTAGTACAGTTACAGTATATAACTATTCAGAAGGAAATAGAGTGTGTGTACACAGACAGTGAGTGCAAGCACACGCAGGAGCTAGTAGCCTATGAACAGTGACAGTGAGTGTCCTAGTACAGTTACAGTATATAACTACAATACAAAATACAATCACTAAGTAGTAAAGGACAGCAGAAATACTGTATAATACTATCTAATACTGTCTAATACTGTCTAATACTAATGAGAAATAAACTAACAGAGGACAGGAGGACAGCTGCCCACACAGGCAGGCCCTGAGGCCTAAAGCTGTAAGCTTGCCTGCAGCAGCTGGCCTGTCTCTATGTAACACAAAAGCTACTAACTAAAATACAATGTCTATCTAACTAACAACAATATAGGTGTGTATAGGAGGTGTATGTGAGCAAAAACGCTAGGTAAATGACCACAATAGAGCTCTTGCTAAGCCAAAGCACAAAGGAGCAACTCTCTCTCTATGCAAGTCTCAGGCAAGGACGGAGAAACGGAACATGGCGGCCGCTATTTATAGGGTAGGGGCTGGCCAGGGTCCCCCTCTGTGATTGGCTGCCGTCAGAGGGCCTGGGAGCCCTCTGATTGGCTCTAAGGACATCAATCTGGGCTATGACGCTATTCGAGCTCGGTATTCGAGCTCGAATAGCGCCGTTTGCTCGAATAGCTCGAATAGTGAATGGGCTATTCGCGTTTACTCGAATAGCCCATTCGAATAGCTGCAGCTATTCGGAGCTCGAATACCGAGCTCGAATAGCTGAAAAAGAGCTCGAATATTCGAGCTACTCGAATATTCGAGCTCTGCTGAGCACCACTGCTCTGCATGTGGTAGGAACAAAGTTTTGGTGGATGAGGATGAGGACCAAGAGTTACAGTAGTACTGGCAGAGTGGAGGTGGGACCAGTGGTGAGGCAATTAAGAGATCTCTCAGCTTATAGTCAAGTCAGACATTTTTACCTGTCTTGTCAGGTAAAAAATGAAAGACTTACTGTAGTTTGTACTGTAAATGGTTTATATTCAAATTTGTATGATCAATGTGTAATACAAGGTGCAGCCACAGTGCTGAATTTAAAAAGGCCTCACAAGAGAAAACTGTCAATTAAATGTACAAAAATCTGTTCAAACTCTTAATGAGCCACTACAATTAACCTGCTGCTATCACTAAAACAAACCTCCATTGTTAATAAACCTGCATTGTTTGTAATATATTCTCAAAAGAGCAACAATATCAGGACTGAGGTACTTCCAAGAATAGTCCATTGAAATGAACTTTGTTTTGAATGGTCTTTACTCATTTGTCAGTCAATGGAGAGGAGAGGAGGCAGCACTAGTTGCCAATGGCAGCCTTGGTGAGGGTCAGTGGCAAAAAGCTTAATGTGCCTCCGGACAGTAGCAGGTAAATACAGCAATTGGAGTAGCAAAGTAGAATCCAGGCACCAGTAAACTGCAAATTCCACGTTTATTTCATCCCCACACACAGACAGATAAAGGTGCACAGGGCTGGTCTAACAGCCGTTTCACAAGCACAAAACGCTTGCTTCCTCAGAGACAAAAGACCCAAAATGTGATTCCAATCCCTATCGCCACGCCATTGTCTCCTGGTCCAGGTATATGGACGACGTCCTATTGATCTGGCGGGGCAGTAAACCCCAGTTCCTGGAGTTTGTGGACTGGCTCTCCGTCAACGATCTCAACATAAGATTTACTGGCGTATGGGGGGGAAACCCGCTGGAGTTTCTTGACTTGGTGATCTATCCAGATGGGGATAGACTGCTCAGCAAAGGTTTTAGGAAATCAACAGCTACCAATTCTATTCTCCATTATTCGAGCTTCCACCCACGCCATGTCCTCAATTCTATTCCATTTAGTCAATTTCTTAGGATTAAGAGGAACAACTTGAGACAGGAGGATTTTGAGGTGCAGACAGAGCAGGGATCTTGGCCTTAGACTCCTAGCTAGATGTTATCCACTTCCTCTTTTGATTCAGGTCTATAATAGAGCTGATGGTTTTCAATGATCAGAACTATTAACCAGGAAACGTGGAAAGAAAAAGCCCCCTATGTCCAAGACCACCAAACAGGTTGCCCCCTTTGTATTTGATTTTTCCCCAACGGCTGATAAAATACGGTCCAGTGTGCTTAAGAACTGGACTGATTTAAAGGAGAACCCTGGTTTGAGATTGGCCTTAGGTGACAGACCACTAATATTGTTCCGGCGGACGCAGACGGTTGGCGACGCGGTGGTGCGTAGTGAATTTTGGGTTGCACGGAAACAAAACTGGCTGGAACAGATGAGACCTAAGGGCAATTTCAAATGCCATCACTGTACCCATTGTAGCCAGTTTATTCCGGGTAAGTCCGTCCGTTTGGGGGGTTTTACCGTGGATATAAAGGAATTCATGCACTACAGATCAAAATTTGTAGTGTATGTAGTGGTCTGCCCCTGTGGTCGTTTCTACATTGGGGAAACTACTAGACAAATGTGCACACGATTTCAGGAGCACTATCATTCTATAGAAACTGGTAAGGGGGCTTCAAGATTGATTGCCCATATTAGGGAGAGCCATGGAGGGTGTGCGGATGTGCTTAGATTCTGTGGTCTTAAATCGGTGGATATTCCGCATAGAGGGGGTGACAGGGAAAGATATTTATGTACAGAGGAGGCAAGATTGATATCAGTTACAGATGCTTGTGGGAATCTGGGCTTGAATGAACGCAATGAGTTACATTGTTTTTTGGATAAACATTAGAACCCTGGATCTGTTTTAATCCGTATGAGACAGCTATTGCTTCCCTCTGTTTATATGTGGAATACCTTCTTGTCTAGGGATTGGGTTCTCTTCTATTGATTAGACCCCCCCCCCCCTTTTGTGGTTCTTCTCCACTTTTTAACATATATGCAAGGATGTATAGTTTTATATATTATAATATATCTTTTTGTATATGTATATATATATATATATATATATATATATATATATATATATATATATATATATATGTATATATATATATATATATATATTATATATATGTACATATATATATATTATATATATATATATATATATATATATATATATATATATATATTGTATATGTCAGGGTGATTGAGGCCCCGTTTCCACTATCGCGAATCCGCATGCGTCTTGCGTATGCGGATTCGCATAGACAATATAAGTCAATGGGCCTGTTTCCACTTATGCGTGTGCGGGAGCGTTTTATTGTGCAGAGAAAATCTGCACGGAACACCCTGCAGAATTCGCCTGCATGTGGAATGCAGGCGAATCGCACACAATGTATTTAATAGGGAAATCGCATGCGTTTTCCCCATGCATTTTTTGCCGCGAATTCGCATGCGAATTCGCATAGGTACCAATGTAAATTCACACAGGCAGTGACATGGTTAAAATCGCATATACCCTCACCTATGCGAAATCGCATGCGAAATCGCGACAAAAAACGCATGCGGAATCGCACCCGCATGCGATTTTGCCTGCGGTGATTTGCCGGCGATTCCGCAACGCTATAGTGGAAACGGGCCCTAATTGTAGGGGTAGGCTGTGTTCTCATAGACTCGTATGTGATCCACTGAATTTCCCGTTTTGTATTTGTGCTCCACTCTATTACAGTATTGCGTAGTGTTATTTAATTATAGCTTCATTGTTTTTATTTGTTTTTAACTAATAAGTCTTATTTCCTTTTTATTCTTTTTTTCTGTGTACAGGAGGAGCTGGAGTTTGCCGACGTCAGACGCGTTACCCAGGTACCAGCTGGGTGGAACGCGGAAGCCGTCTCATTGTTACCACCCGGCAGGCTGCACGTACAATGACGTCACCACCACGCGAATGATGCGGGTGACCCTGATTGGACGAGAACTCCTGGAGGTATCAACCCCGAAAGGGGCGGAGCCTATATGCGGTGCGCACCGAGAGGCTCGGGGCGTTCTATCAGCGATAGTACACGCTCGGTAATGAGCCGGATGGCTGATTGGTGAGTGGATCCTCCCTCCCTCCTTTCTCCTCCCTCTTTCACACGTGTTTTGGCTTTGGATGTATATAATGTGTCATTGTATTTTGGGTCTTTTGTCTCTGAGGAAGCAAGCGTTTTGTGCTTGTGAAACGGCTGTTAGACCAGGCCTGTGCACCTTTATCTGTCTGTGTGTGGGGATGAAATAAATGTGGAATTTTCAGTTTACTGGTGCCCGGATTCTACTTTGCTACTCCAATTGCTGTCTTTACTCATTTGTTGGCTATCTCTTTGGTAGTGGTGGGAAGAAATTACTCCTATGCGTATTTACGCATGGTAATTCGCAATTACGCATCTTAATCGCAGTGCAAAATTTGCTTATTGCACGTAAAAGATTTTGCATGTAAACATAATTACTAACCATAATTATGCATACTAGCTTAATGTACATGTAATTTCCTTTGTGAACGTTTTTACGTACAGGAATGGATTTTTCGCATTTAATATTTAAATTGCTGCATGTGTGCATTATACTGGCTGGTGAACGTGATTTTTGTTTTTGCATACAAATGCATTTTTCACATTTAACATTTAACTAATAGCCATGCAGAAGCGTACTATGTCCCGGAGATGACATTTCGGAAAATCAGCTCACACATGAGTCTTTTGGCTACAACTAAGCAACATGTACTGTTACTATAGGTAAGATAGGAGGAATGTCAAAGTGGTGCATACTAGAACAGCTGCTGTTCGCCATGTTAAGAAGGGTGACAATACACTCAACCATTGACACATCTTTAGGTGTCGTTCTGGGGATACCTATACACAAGCTAGCTTCTCCTACTAGGAAAGACTTCTACCACTAATCCTATATAATAATACCATAACTGACCCTGCGTCATCCTCCTCCTGTCTGTGTGTCCATGTTTTACGGCTACTGCCCATGTGTAGCCGATAGGAGGAAGACAGGTACAGGGGGCGGGCGGCCATTGGTGCGCGCATGGGGGAACGCGTCTGTGCGCACGCACAGCTTATGGAAAAGAGACTAGCAGCACCCGTTATCTAACGGGCAGGCTACAAACTAGTAGGTAATAAATTCCTTGCTGCCAGTTGTGACCACTGGGATTGACCCACTGGAGGCAGAAAGGGCAGATGACACCACAATTGAGAGACATACTAACTGTGACATACTACTAGCAAGCAAAGTAAGACAAAAAGAGAGTACCCACTGAACTAGTGGAATAGATGCAGGCCAGGGACCATGCCCTGTTGGAGAAATCCCACTTCATATGAGGGGTTGGGGGACACCCATATGGGTTACCAGCAGTCAAGCTTGTGTCCCTCTTAAAGTGTACCTGACTTACAAAAATACAAAAAAATTATACATACCTGGGGCTTCCTCCAGCCCACTTCAGGCTAATCGGCCCCTTTCCATCTTCACAGGCCATCTGGATTCTCCACCAGGTGGCCCGGTAATTCCACCAGTCGGCACAGGAGCAGTCTGACCACGCTCTCCCCATCACTATTAAAGGGACTTCTAACGGAAGATCCAGGTGGCAGAAAAGGATGGCAAAGGGACCAATTACCCTAAAGAGCGCTGGACGAAATACCAGGTATGTATAATGTTTTCATTTTTGCTGGTCTCAAGTTTACTTTAAGGCCTGGTGCACACCAAAAAACGCTAGCAGATCCGCAAAATGCTAGCAGATTTTGAAACGCTTTTTCTTATTTTTCTGCAGCGTTTCAGCTAGCGTTTTGCGGTTTTGTGTAGCGGTTTTGGTATAGTAGATTTCATGTATTGTTACAGTAAAGCTGTTACTGAACAGCTACTGTAACAAAAAACGCCTGGCAAACCGCTCTGAAGTGCCGTTTTTCAGAGCGGTTTGCGTTTTTCCTATACTTAACATTGAGGCAGAAACGCATCCGCAATCCAAAATCTGCAGCAGCCCGGGAGTATGCGTTTCTGCAAAACGCCTCCCGCTCTGGTGTGCACCAGCCCATTGAAATACATTACCCTAGCAGATCCGCACCCGCAAGCGGATTGCAAACTGCAGCCGAACCGCTCTGGTGTGCACTAGGCCTAAGAGCCAGTAAAAAAGAGCCAGTAAAAAAGTAAGCAGTTAAAATCTGACAGAACCCACAGGTTTTGGACTAGTCCATCTCCTCATGGGGGATTCTCAGGGCTTTCATACTCATTTCCTGACCAGCAGTTGCTAAGTCTGACTGCCGTTAGGGAGGCTGACTGCAGGGACGGATCTAGACCAAGTTGCGCCCGGGGCAAGGTCAGGTTTTGGCGCCTAAAGGTCAGGTTTTGGCACCTAAACTGCCATTCCCCATCCAGTTTAGGCTTCTAAAGGTCAGGTTTTGGCGCCTAAACTGCCATTCCCCATCCAGTTTTGGCACCTAAAGGTCAGGTTTTGGTACCTAAACTGCCATTCCCCATCCAAATTTTGCCACCTTTTTAAGAATTCAACCAACTGTGCCTGGGGCAAGAGACCTGCCTGCCCCCCCCCCCCCCTCTTAGATCCGTCCCTGGTGTTATAATTTAAGTAGGCCTCAGTTACTTGGCCTGAGTTTTATGTAAAAGGCTTGTCCGCAGTGTATGCCTTTAAAATAAATAGAGGTTTTGTGATGCAGGCAGAGGCATCTCAGGGTCTGCGTGTAGCAGAGGATACCCGCAGATACTGAGAACATGTTCCTAAAAGAAGGCCATCGGACTACTCTGACCTCAACACTACACCACAGGAACAGAAAACATTGGCCATATTTACTAAACATCCACGTTCCTGCATATGGGTCAAATGCCTCATTGATTATTAATCAAGTAGGTGTGTATGATGACACCACGAGTGGGTCCACCAATAATCTGGTCTAGGGGGTGGCGAAGATGATGTCATATTTAACTCTTTCCTAGTCGGTATTAAAGGCTGAGGGAGCTACGAGAGCTCACTTCTGCTTCTTCCTTCCGCACTAGCTCGCAAGGCCGACTGGGACCTCTAAGCATGTTCTTCCTTTCTGTAATCTGATATAATGTATGCTGTACATAGGTAGTTTAGTGTAACGTAGTTAGGAAGAAGGTACCTGATAGACTTCAGCAGGGAGTCTAATCACGAGCTTGTAACGCAACATGAAGATTGGCATGGCTAGGATAGGATGAATGTATCTATCTGTATTCCTGTTTCCTGAATAAATAACGTAAACATTGAAGAAGCCTGAGAAAGTCTATATCCTGTTTGCGGTGTGGAGAGTCAAGTGATCTCACAGTCTGTGAGACGGTGGTGTCGAAGCAAGGTGATATAAGAACAGTTTATAACAGTGGCGCTGAAACCCTTCCCTGCGTAGCAAAACAGGCAGACGGGGCCGGGGCCGAAGAAGTTTTCAAGATATTCCACAGCAAAACAAGCGGAATAGACACGGACTGTTAAGCTTATCAAGCTGAGACTGATAAGCTGGTGTGAGTGTGTGGGAGCCAAGCACACGGGCTGCAATTCGAGGAAACCAGCGGCGAAACTCGTGGATGTTAAACTTTGACTGTAAGTGCACGCAGTCATAGCCTAAACCGGATCGCAGGTGACTGGAAGGCTCCGAGGCCGGCTGGCAGCTGCCGCTGGAGATCGATCCGCTGAGCCAGTGTGGGTACACAGAGATGACGCTCAGTAGTTCCAGAGATCCACTCAGTGTCGTGGAGTTGCCAAAAGCTGGTCAAATTGGCAGGCGTACGAAGTCCTCTGTTCAGGTATGATTTACGTTGTTATATGGCGTTATCTGTGTTGTATTTGGTGTTATAACAAGGAGAGGATAATGTGTTAATGTGTACATTCTGTGTTAATTGCAGCGTGGTGGCTGCGGGCTTCTCATCTCTCCCGTGCGTGGTGGGAGGGGTGAGGCTGTTTTCAGAGTTTATGTGCTTGGTCTTTTTTTCTTCGGATTCAAGCTTCCTGTGTTGTATATTTACATAGTGGTTATCTCTGCATTTGTCTCAGGCATGTTTTTGCTGGAAAGAAGTCGATTGTTTTTTTTTTTCTCTTCTCTTCTCTCCCAGAGGCTGGGAAAAATGTCCAGATAGAGCAGGGGGGGGGGGTCCCCCGCGGCAGAGGGAAACCAACAGTGTTAGTGGTGGACAGGGGAGGGAGGGAAGGAGAGAACAGTTGTAAAACTTAGAAGTAAGTTTTTTCTCGGTGAGCTGGTTTTTTTTCTAAGTAAGTTATAGTTGCAGCTGAGATAATGGGTGAGGTTTTTGTTTGTTTTTCCTCCGTGCGTTTCCAGTCAGAGCTGCTAACATGCTTGTAAATATCTGTATCTGTTATGTTGTTTAGCCAGTTTGTCTGTTGTGCGTTTCAGCAGTACTAGCTGTTAATATGGTTTAGAGTTACGCTGCGCGCTTGAGTAGGTTTGAGTTATGGCAGAGATAAGCTGCAGATGATTTGTGAGGAGAGAGAGGTTTCTACGTTCCTGGGTGATGCTAAGATGTAAAATATTTAGCATTGCAGCTGTGACGCGGTTTGTCTCAAGTTTGGCAAGCATCCCAGAGAGGATAGGTAGCGGAAGGCTGACTCTCGGTAAAATGTATCGATGCTGTGTGTAACTATGCATAAAAATGTATGTTCTGTGTGAGTTTGTTTCTCTCCTAAGGTATAGGAACGAGAGGCTGCTATGGGAGCAGCCATCTTAGCTGGCAGTCCAGGACTCAAAATGGCGGCAGTGGAGAGAGCCCGCCCCCGAGAGTCATGGCCCCCACACGTCATGGCAGGGGGGAGGAGGGGCTGGGGGATCCACGTCACGTCAGGCTGTGCTCGCGGCTCCGGGCAGAGCAGCTGAAAGGGAGGGGGGTAGAAATACAGAGACAGTCTACTGAGTGTCTCGGTTCTCGAAGTATTTCCCCAGAAGCTTTTCCCTGAGTCCATGGAAAGGAATGCCAGGATACGTGCACCAAGCTATTACTGTAAGATTAGCAGGAGCACGGATAGGAAAAGTGTCCCAGCTAGGTGCAGGGACACACGTAGCAGTGCAGGTCAGGAAAGTGTCTGTACTGAGTTGCTTACGGGATTATTCCTGTAAGTGGGGCACCTTAATGGGTGGTGCAGCATGAGTTCCCAATAGAGTATAGGGGGGGACAGTGCATCAGGGGGGTGCCGGAGGTGGAAAAAGGAGTTGACCAATCCGGGTTTCCGTCGCCGCTGCTGCAGAGTGGTAACGTTTTTTCCGGTTTTTGTCGTGGACAGGGCCAGAGCTTGACTAAGAGGTCTATGCTGGGCTGGGGCTGTTTTTTTGTGCGGTTTTTTTTTTCGTCCACTGATTGGTCAAATGTTTTTTCCAGCTCCTATCAATTGTAGCACTAAGAACAAGAACTGACAGCAGTTCATGGGGCAATTATACAGATGATAGAATTGCCGTTTACAGAGTGACAGTGTATCAGTACGGTGTTTGCCATGTGACTACCTACCAAGTGGGCATTCAGGGATCTGCATACAGGCATGTGACGCTGGTATGCTTAGCCCTGCACCCTGTGTAGTTTAAGTGTAAAGTGCTCCTGCCTACAGGGAGGCAGCCATTTTTTTTGGTAGTCTAGGTAGTGGCACGGCAAACATTGATCAGAGGGTACAACACACAGAACATCTAGCAGAGCTGGTACCGCGATGAAGTTCTAGATAAGTAAATGCGATAATGAGTAAGAGCATTGCAGGCTCACCTGCAAAGCAGCATCAGGTGTGGCATCCGTAATCTGTGCATGCGACGGCCGCGCATGGACAGATAAGGGGGGATGTGGAGTGAGCTGCAATGAGGTAAGAGCTTCCAAAGGTGAAGTCTGCGGGAGCATATTTTAAACAGGTAAGTACTGAGGATAGTACTGAGGTAGGGGGGTGAAGTTTAACTCCAATCTACCAAAAAGAGTAAACAGAGTTCATGAGATGAGAACCATAACGCAACGAGATCAATTACGATATATATTGATCAATTTAAAGTGTACAGAGTACAAGCCGCAGGGCGAATCCCAAATCATTAATAAGAATTGATTCGTTTGTATTTTGATTTCAGGAGTTGGGCAATATGGAATCGAGACAGCTGCAGTGCTGGCAGCAAAGATGGAGATGTCAGTCGGATAAGCGAAAGGTTCCAGATGCCAATCTAAGTTTGGAGAAACACGAGATTCCTGAAATTGGAAAGAGACTAAAACACGAGATTCCTGAAATTGGAAAGAGACTAAAAACCGAGGTTCCTGAGATCGGAAAACGTCGAAAAAAACTGTCTGAGCAAAGCATAGTGCAAATTGCTAATGTTTTTCTTTCCCAAGGTGGTGCTTTGATAATGAAGAGTACCGTGCTGATGGTGATCCTAGGTTGCCATTCCGCCCTAGGAGAACGAAGAGAGGACGTTCTCATGTATAATAAGGGGTTAATGAGAATGCAAGGCCCAAGCATGTTAATGTTGGGTGACAAAGGTACTAATCCTTTCACACCTCCCTCCGCTTGGCACAGATGGACCATGCAGGGACGGAGGAAAAGAGCACTTGTGCCAGGAGAAAACAAATTTCATGGCACAAGGTGGGTGAAAGGGCTGAAAGGTCAGGTGTACTGGAAGGGTGACGTGAACGGCAGTGTAAACCTGCTATTGAATGTCACACTCCCAGAATCGATGCACCGATCCAAGGGTTGGTTAAAAGGTACATTGCAGTACAATGGGTACATGCAAAAGGTGGAGTGTGTGATTCAGGGGTACCTTGTCTTGGTTATGCAGAGTGAGATGGTTCCAGATTGGAGAGGAACGAGCAGGAGGCGTCAATTCTCCTGCCGGAGAGACGCAGGGGACAACATCACACTCTGGAGCTACCAACAGAGAGTGCCTCTGAAACAACTATACACACGTAAAAGCTGGAAAGCCGAGGGTTGGTGGTTCTCGAAACAAGAAGTAAAAATCGAGATCAAGCCACATTTCCAGGTGACAAAGAGGGTGGGGAGAGCGGTCCCGGGGGAGGGAAAGCCCACACAGGGAACCCCATTCACACCACACGGGTCACAACAGGGGACGATATTACACAGTCCATATGCAACAGCTTATCCTCATGATAGTTGGGTAAGTGAAGAGGTACTCTTAATCGAACGATTGCAGAGAGTACAGTCTTCCCGACCCCAGGTACATAGTGTGCCTCAGGATATAAGGGGGGAAGAGGTCCAATCAGGACAGCTGGGGACATATTTTGTCAGCGAGAGATTGGACAATGGGAGGTATATTATTTTTTCTGGAGAAGGATCCTTTGCATGGCAGCTTCGAGATGTTTGGGTGAACATATGGAAACGGTGCAACATTCCGTTAGGCACCGCCACTTCCTTAGTTCCCACCTCAACCCGGGTCTTACACCAGGACCTGAGAGGTCAACCTTTTTTGGTGCTAGACGGGGAGGTGAAGCAAGTAGAGTTGTCCTCATGCGGGCAATTCTTGCAGAAGTACCTGCGTTGGCCGGGGCAAGTCAAATTTAGTGAAGAAGCCTGCAGGCGCAATAACGCAGAATGCGAGACTACCATTCAAAAGATCCACCCTGAAGCCCAACCGATAGTTCCGGTGGCTGAAGGAAAGGGTTGGTTTTTTAACATAAGTTCTAATGATACATTCAAGGTATATTCTCATTTTTGTTTCCAAGGGGAACATATTGGGTGAGTGGAGATCCCATATGGATCCTGTCATCCAGGTTGGATGACGTTGTTTTTCAAATTGGTAAGAAAAATCTAAAGTTCAAAGTTTCAGGGGTAGTTCCCGTCCTGAAAGAGAACACGACATGGGACAAAGGGGAACAGGTTTTGATCCAAGACGACCACATTTTGTTACAAAGGTTAAACAAACAGTACACTAAGTTAGAGGTAAGATTTCACCATGATACAGGTGATCTTCACGAGGTAGAACACAAAAATGAGCAGGTGAGTTCCAGTCTGACCTGGTGGACAAAGGTTCCGGTGATGTTCCAGGGACACTCGGACTGGGCCTCTGCAGTTCCAAAGTTCTTTCTACACCCACTGGTCGTCTGGATGGGGATGACAACTTTAGGCATCATTATCCAGGTGAGGATGCGGGTTAAAATTACGTAAAACACATGAACCTGGTCCAGAGATTGGTGCCTCATAAACAATCTCCTGAACCAATAGTTTAAATTAAGGGATATACAGGGTTACGGGTATAGGTTTAGTAGTACCTGTGATGGAGCTGATTGTATAAAGGCGCTCTTTTAGAAGGCACCTGGCACTGCTCCGTTTTGTAACAACCAAACGAGTTTCACTTTTCTGTGGTCATGCAAGTTTGTGAGTGATACGTAAGTGACGCAAATGCTGAGCATGTGGTATAGAGGGACTTAGAAGTAGGGCCTCCCCAGAGAGCCTGGTTACAGGAAGACCAAGAGGTCTTGCTCTCTCTCTTCCAGGGGTAATCGCCTAGAGCAGAGAAGTTGTGTGAGCACGAACATCGAAAAGTGAAACATAAAAGAAAAGAAACCAGGTACTGGGAGGTTCAGACGCTGGGATCTGCGGGTCAAGCCGTTTTAGGGGGGATTGTTATAATTTAAGTAGGCCTCAGTTACTTGGCCTGAGTTTTATGTAAAAGCCTTGTCCGCAGTGTATGCCTTTAAAATAAATAGAGGTTTTGTGATGCAGGCAGAGGCATCTCAGGGTCTGCGTGTAGCAGAGGATACCCGCAGATACTGAGAACATGTTCCTAAAAGGCCATCGGACTACTCTGACCTCAACACTACACCACAGGAACAGAAAACATTGGCCATATTTACTAAACATCCACGTTCCTGCATATGGGTCAAATGCCTCATTGATTATTAATCAAGTAGGTGTGTATGATGACACCACGAGTGGGTCCACCAATAATCTGGTCTAGGGGGTGGCGAAGATGATGTCATATTTAACTCTTTCCTAGTCGGTATTAAAGGCTGAGGGAGCTACGAGAGCTCACTTCTGCTTCTTCCTTCCGCACTAGCTCGCAAGGCCGACTGGGACCTCTAAGCATGTTCTTCCTTTCTGTAATCTGATATAATGTATGTTGTACATAGGTAGTTTAGTGTAACGTAGTTAGGAAGAAGGTACCTGATAGACTTCAGCAGGGAGTCTAATCACGAGCTTGTAACGCAACATGAAGATTGGCATGGCCAGGATAGGATGAATGTATCTATCTGTATTCCTGTTTCCTGAATAAATAACGTAAACATTGAAGCCTGAGAAAGTCTATATCCTGTTTGCGGTGTGGAGAGTCAAGTGATCTCACAGTCTGTGAGACGGTGGTGTCGAAGCAAGGTGATATAAGAACAGTTTATAACACCTGGATGACTGGTATCTCACTATTTTGGCAGTCCGACTTGGCAACTGCTGTTCAGAAAATGCTTATGAAAACATTAAAACCCTGAGGTAGTCCTTTAACCTCCTAAGGACCGTAGGCTTACACGCCCCTAGTGACCAGACTATGTTTTTACAATTCAGGCCACTGTAGCTTTAATGGGGTTATGTGGAGTGCTGCATTAAACTCAAACTGACACTTACCTGGGGCTTCTATCAGCCCTCTGTAGCTGTAACGTCCCACTCCATCCTCCTCCGATCACTCATTCCCCCCCCCACCGGTCCCGGTCTAATTACGCATCACGCGTCTGCGCGACCGTAGCCACGTGCGTGTGCGCTCCTGACTCCGGGAGCTTACTGCGCAGGCGCAGTCCAACCTTGTACTGCGCCTGCGCAGTTACTTTCCGGAGATGCGAGTGGGAGCGGGCACTAATCGTCTTGTTAGATGAATAATTGACTGGTGCTGGCGGCGGGGAACGGGTAATCGGAGGATGACGACGTGGGACATTACAGCTACAGGGGACTGATAGTAGCCCAAGGTAAGTTTCCGTTTTTGTTTATTGCAGCACTCCACAGAACCCCTTTACAGCTTAGCACACAAATTAACCCCCCCCACACACACTTTTCTGCCCCAGGTACAGTAAGTGTCAGTAGAAGCCCCAGGTACAGTAAGTGTCAGTTTTAGCTTTTTTTTTACAGATACCAGAGAACCCCTTTAACACCAATTTGTGTTACGCGGTCCTGGGGGAGCCACCACGTTCACGCCAATTGGCGTGAGCCAGTCAGCAAACAGTTAAATGTGCTTGGCCAGAATGGGCTTGTCCAGCGGCTGTGCGTTTGGTAAGAAGAGCAAGTAAAAAGTTAGGCTGAGATAGAGATCAGACCTGCAGCAACAGCCACAGCTGATAACAAGGTGCAGGGAGCAGCAGGGCAGAGACAGCATCTGGTAGGCAGCACATAGGGCAGCAGCAGGCTTACCGGTGGTTGAGCAGGCAGGGCGACTGGGATGGAGCTGGCCAGAGACTACAACGAGGAAGGAGTCCTTATGTCCCCAGTGAGATGCTAGTTGAGGAGGCTGTGGCGGAGCAGATGGGAATCCGTGGTCCCCTAGTGATAGTGGCCGTCAGCCGGAATCCGGAGATGCCCACCCACGTATTGAGAACACAGGTGGAGGGTAGATCCAGGTCCAGCATCCGGCGGCTGCAGAGCGGCGGACGGACAGCGGGGCTCTTTGGAGATGCAGGCCCAGGCATGTGTGGCTGGATATAGCAGGGACCGATGGTCCGGGAGCAGGTGGTGAGAGGTAGACTGCGGAGAATGCAGGAGCCTTCCTTGTAGGACCCGGAGCCGCTGGCAGGTAGCGGGCAGCCCTTCCACGTGGGTGGCCTAGACGAGCGAGGAGGAGACAGCGGCAGTCCGGCGGCGAGGTGGTGCTCCCTCTGTCGAATCCCGAGGGCGCAGCAGAGGGCAGGCGGCAGAGTCACTTATCTCCGTGGATGGCTAGGGAGCTTGGCGGTGCGGGGAACCGTTTATCAGGTCCCCCAGCAACAGCGATACCGGCATCAGAGATGGTGAGGCCTTCCACGTGCTGAGCACATGGGCCTGTAGTCCGGCTGCAGTGGAGAGCAAGATGATGCATGGGAGAACGGCAGCCCCCACTAGTCGGTGCCGGCAGCTCAGGCAGGTGATCCGCAGGAGCTTCCAGGAGCAGCAGTGGCGGAGCAATGGGTCATCCGTGTTCCCGCAGCCGATCGGGACTCGGGACTCCTGAGGGCACGGGATTCCTTCTGCCTGATACTGGAGGTAGGGTTGAAAAAACTGCTACTACTGACCCTGCCACTAACTACCAACTAAAACTACTACTAAACAACTAAAAAACAAACGCTAAAAACTACTAAAACTACTGAAAAGAGAGAGAAAAGGAGCCATGTGCCGAGGCAGTCGTTGGCGGCGCCATCTTGGTAGTTGTCGCTTAGTACCCCCTTTCACCTCCCCTCATGCCCAGCACTGCCTACACCAGGATGCAGCTCTCCCTCTGGGAATCCTG
This sequence comes from Hyperolius riggenbachi, assembly GCF_040937935.1. Lineage (NCBI taxonomy): Eukaryota > Metazoa > Chordata > Amphibia > Anura > Hyperoliidae > Hyperolius > Hyperolius riggenbachi. The sequence goes on along the minus strand of NC_090654.1, from coordinate 169,493,499 downwards.
CAGCTCTTCCCTCCCGGATGGTGGTTTCCTTTACAATTCCGTCTAGAGCCACATCCAAAAAATCACCAGCCCTGACCCACTGGTCCGTTCAGGTCAGCGGCGCAGGGGCCCTTGTGAGATTGCGGAAAGGGGTCTGCGCTCAGCCATTCCTTCGGCACTCCTGGCAAATGTCCGCTCCCTTCCTAACAAGCTGGATGAACTTCGCCTTCTAAGTAACAAGAGGGAGCTAGGCAATAATACCCCAGTCATCTACTTCACGGAAACGTGGCTGCAGGAGGTCATCCCAGACAATGCCCTTCTCCTCCCAGGCTTCAAAATTACACGTGTGGACCGTGACCCCACCCTCTCAGGGAAAAAGAAAGGTGGGGAAATCTGTTTCTATGTCAGCTCCGCTTGGAGCCCAAGCACATCAGTACTAGTCAAAAAGTGCACCCCCAACCTCGAACTATTACTCATTAACTGCAAGCCTACATACTCGCCCAGAGAGTACTCCTCCTACGTCCTCGCAGGTGTGTACATTCCTCCCGACGCTGACGTTAAATCTGCTCAGCGTGACCTCAGCGACACCATCACGCAGTGGGAGACATCCCTTCCAGACTCTCTGTTTATCATCATGGGTGACTTCAACAAAGCGAACCTCCGGCATGAGCTCCCACGCTACCACCAGCACGTGGTCTGCCCCACCAGGAACGGCAGCACTCTCGACCACTGTTATACGTCTCTAAAGGACGCCTACAAGGCTGTCTCGTGGGCAGCCCTTGGTTCCTCTGACCACTGCCTCATCCACCTGGTTCCTACCTACAGAAGGCGCTTGGAGTCAGCGAAACCAGTCCTGAGGACTACTAAAGTGTGGTCTTATGAAGCCAAGCTCCAACTCCAGGAGAGTTTTGACTGCACAGACTGGAAGGCACTGGAATCATCCGACCTAGATGAGTGGGCTTGATGCTGTCTCATCCTATATCAGCTTCTGTGAGGAATCCTGTGTACCCACCAGGTCCTTTAAGATTTACCCTAATGATAAACCGTGGCTCTCAAACAAGCTGCGTCAACTGCGGAAGCGCAAGGAAGCCGCTCATAAGTCTGGCTCCCTGGAGGACTTCAGGTCGGCAAGGAACTCCCTCAACAGGGAACTGCGTGCCGCAAAACGGTCATATGCTGAAAAGATTCAGAACAATCTCCGCTCAAACGACCCTCGGGCTGTCTGGAAGGGCCTGAAGGCTGCCACTAGCTATAAGCCCCCACCCCTTCAGGCTACTCCTTGCTCTGAGCTAGTCGAGGAACTCAGCAACTTTTATTGTAGAATATTATACAGATTAGCTGCGCTCATAAAAAGTCCCAACAGATATTTCTTGTGTGCAGCTAGTGTTCAGGTTTTGCTCTCCGCTTCCACTCAGGAATGGTAGCCGTGCCCGCCTCGGCAAGAAACCACCACCACACCCCACGCAGTGGCCACTCACCGCTATGTTATGACCCTCAGTCAAGTGGGTCTTCAGCGCCTATGGGGTCATCTGGCCGCCCCCTGCCTTTCACCGGAAACCTTCTCCCGAATTCCAAAACTGCTATCTGTTGGTCTTTTAATCACCTCAAAAAAGACATACCAGAGCTCCCATAGCGTAAAATTGTAAAAAACTTTTAATTATAAAAAGAATGCACACTCACAAGCTAGGCTGAGGTTGTTCACATAGAGTTTTTTTGGGCTCCACCCCAAACGTTGGCCGCCGGGTTGGCTTGTTGCGCTGTGTTGCCTCCCACTGCTTGCCACGTCCGTCCCCACGCCTGCTAGTTTGTTGGCCGCGTGCGCTTGACCGGTTTCGTCGCTAAATGCGACTCCTCAGAAGCATGCGCGGCCCTATATTAAAAAATATTTTATACCCTATGCGGAAGATCATCCCTCCTCCCTAACCCGGAAGTGACTTTACCCTTTATCCAATGCCTGTGCCATCCCAGGGCGGAAATGACCTCTCCGTTCCCCCGGCAACCACCAGACACTCTTCAGAGCCGAGTCCACCTATACCCGACGTCAGAGCGGCCTGCCCACAGCCATCTCAGCTCCGCCCCCTGAAGACAGCGCGTGTACGGCGCTCGGTCTCCATGGAAACTTAGAGCATCGCGTCCCGAGCAATCCCCGCCTTCTCCTCCTACGTCCATACTAATCACCTCACAACAGTTCCGCTCCGCCTCCAGCAACCAATCCGCTCTGCGCATTTGGTTACCCTGGAAACTGGAGCAAAACTGTACGTGGACCTTTTTTGGCATATTTGCTATGGGCTATTTGAAGTTAACTCAATTTGCAGAAAACATTGCGCATTTTATAAGCAGCCTCCCCGGATGCCAACCTGGGTACAGCTCTCACATTACCTACCACTACATTGTTACTAGACACACATATATCATATCTTTACAATATCATTCTTTTTTCACAGATACCATTGTTATTCCCTTATCAAAGTGACAACCAGGTCCAAATTTAAACTCGTGAATTAACGAAGCCAAAATTGGCTATATATACCACACCCTCTCAACCCCCCCCCCCCAAACTCCCCCCACCCCTCCCTATAACTTTTAAAGTAACACCCCCCAATGAACACCACTACTAAAGTGCCTTAAAGCATCTGGACCTACTTGTCTCTTATCTTTAACCTTAATCATTAGTCAAAAAACACACGAGATCTATGTCTGCATTAAGTCCCCTTGGTTTCAATGTATTCAATAGATATATCCATTTAGTTTCTCTTTGTGATACCTCCTTGACCATATCCCCTCCCCTCCATGGTCTGCTCACCTTCTCCACTCCACAAAATGTAAGCAACGAGGGGTTACTATTATGTACCTCTTTGAAGTGGGCTGACAGCGTATGGCTCATCAGTCCCTTCTTTATATTTCTAAGGTGTTCTCCTATCCTTTCTTTCAGGGCTCTAGTTGTTCTTCCTACATATTGCAACCCACAGGGGCACCACACCACATAGACCACATGTTTATCATTGCAAGTAATGAAGTCCCTAATTTTGATATCCTTACCATTAGAGTGACCTCTAATCTGTGTAACCCTCCCAGACCTTGCCTCCCGGCATCCCTTGCAATCCCTGCAGGGGTGGAAGCCCGGGCGTTGCCACCCTTGGAACCTAGAAAGTTCCCTTTTTGGTTCCACACAACTGGGGGCCAGAATATTCCTCAGGTTTGGAGCCTTCCTATATATAAATCGGGGCCTAGATGGTAAGATTTTACTCAGTTCTGGATCCGATAACAATAGCTCCCAATGCTTATGTACAATATACTCCACTTCTTTATATTGACTATTGAATTCCGTTATGAATGCATGGTTATATACTTGATTATCTCCTTCCCTTTTCCTTTCCCTTTTGCAATATGTAGGAAGAACAACTAGAGCCCTGAAAGAAAGGATAGGAGAACACCTTAGAAATATAAAGAAGGGACTGATGAGCCATACGCTGTCAGCCCACTTCAAAGAGGTACATAATAGTAACCCCTCGTTGCTTACATTTTGTGGAGTGGAGAAGGTGAGCAGACCATGGAGGGGAGGGGATATGGTCAAGGAGGTATCACAAAGAGAAACTAAATGGATATATCTATTGAATACATTGAAACCAAGGGGACTTAATGCAGACATAGATCTCGTGTGTTTTTTGACTAATGATTAAGGTTAAAGATAAGAGACAAGTAGGTCCAGATGCTTTAAGGCACTTTAGTAGTGGTGTTCATTGGGGGGTGTTACTTTAAAAGTTATAGGGAGGGGTGGGGGGAGTTTGGGGGGGGGGGGGGTTGAGAGGGTGTGGTATATATAGCCAATTTTGGCTTCGTTAATTCACGAGTTTAAATTTGGACCTGGTTGTCACTTTGATAAGGGAATAACAATGGTATCTGTGAAAAAAGAATGATATTGTAAAGATATGATATATGTGTGTCTAGTAACAATGTAGTGGTAGGTAATGTGAGAGCTGTACCCAGGTTGGCATCCGGGGAGGCTGCTTATAAAATGCGCAATGTTTTCTGCAAATTGAGTTAACTTCAAATAGCCCATAGCAAATATGCCAAAAAAGGTCCACGTACAGTTTTGCTCCAGTTTCCAGGGTAACCAAATGCGCAGAGCGGATTGGTTGCTGGAGGCGGAGCGGAACTGTTGTGAGGTGATTAGTATGGACGTAGGAGGAGAAGGCGGGGATTGCTCGGGACGCGATGCTCTAAGTTTCCATGGAGACCGAGCGCCGTACACGCGCTGTCTTCAGGGGGCGGAGCTGAGATGGCTGTGGGCAGGCCGCTCTGACGTCGGGTAGGGGTGGACTCGGCTCTGAAGAGTGTCTGGTGGTTGCCGGGGGAACGGAGAGGTCATTTCCGCCCTGGGATGGCACAGGCATTGGATAAAGGGTAAAGTCACTTCCGGGTTAGGGAGGAGGGATGATCTTCCGCATAGGGTATAAAATATTTTTTAATATAGGGCCGCGCATGCTTCTGAGGAGTCGCATTTAGCAACGAAACCGGTCAAGCGCACGCGGCCAACAAACTAGCAGGCGTGGGGACGGACGTGGCAAGCGGTGGGAGGCAACACAGCGCAACAAGCCAACCCGGCGGCCAACGTTTGGGGTGGAGCCCAAAAAAACTCTAAAACTCAGCCTAGCTTGTGAGTGTGCATTCTTTTTATAATTAAAAGTTTTTTACAATTTTACGCTATGGGAGCTCTGGTATGTCTTTTTTGAGGTGATTAAAAGACCAACAGATAGCAGTTTTGGAATTCGGGAGAAGGTTTCCGGTGAAAGGCAGGGGGCGGCCAGATGACCCCATAGGCGCTGAAGACCCACTTGACTGAGGGTCATAACATAGCGGTGAGTGGCCACTGCGTGGGGTGTGGTGGTGGTTTCTTGCCGAGGCGGGCACGGCTACCATTCCTGAGTGGAAGCGGAGAGCAAAACCTGAACACTAGCTGCACACAAGAAATATCTGTTGGGACTTTTTATGAGCGCAGCTAATCTGTATAATATTGGACTTTTAGGAATTTTATAGCAGCGCACCACCGATTGTTTTACCACCCTGTAAATTTATATCAGCGCAGTGTTTTGAGATTTTAACTTTTATTGTAGGTTTGAGGTCCCGGCTACCCCTGGGGGGCAGTCAACTCCTTCCGCCCTCCCCCACCCTGCCGCTAGGTGCACTGAACCTAGCTCGAGCACATGCCCTTCCCTGGCAGTATCCGAGACCGACGTTATTCGCCTTCTGTCTTCCTTGAATGCCAGGAAAGCATCTGGCCCTGATGGTGTGTCACCGGCATGTCTGAAGTCCTGCTCACGGCAGCTGGCCCCTGTCCTCACCTCTATCTATGCCAGGTCCCTCGGGGAAGGGAAGGTCCCTACATGTTTCAAGGAATCCACCATCATTCCCGTCCCGAAAAAGCAAGGGGTTTCAGACCTAAACAACTTCAGGCCCGTGGCCCTAACATCAGTGGTCATGAAGACCTTTGAAAAAGTGGTCCTGTCTCTGCTCAAGAACGCTACCCTGGACCGACTGGACCCCCTCCAGTTCGCGTACAGAGCAAACAGGTCCACGGACGATGCTATCAACATCTGCCTGGAGTTTATCACTGACCACCTAGACAGGCTGAACTCATATGCTAGAATCCTTCTCCTGGACTTCAGCTCGGCCTTTAACACTATCTGCCCCCGTATTCTGCATGACAATCTCACGGAGCTAAAAGTTCATCCTACTCTTCGTCTCTGGATCTCAGACTTTCTCTCGAACAGGTCCCAGGTGGTGAAGCTGGGCGACATATTCTCCAGACCCAGAGTGACAAACACTGGAGCCCCTCAGGGCTGCATCTTGTCACCATTTCTGTTCTCTCTATATACGAATAACTGCACATCCACTGCGGACTCTGTCAAAATAATCAAATTTGTGGACGATACCACAATTGTTGTCCTTGTTAGTGAGAATGACGAGCAGGCCTACCGCCAGGAGGTCGACAGAGTCTGCAATTGGTGTAGAGAGCATAGGCTGGTTCTCAACACAGCCAAAACTGTGGAGTTGGTCATTGATTTCAGGAAGTATACCAGTAATCCCCCCCCAATGTACATCAAGGGTACCGAAGTAGCTAGGGTTCCCAGCGTTCGCCTTCTGGGTACGACCATCGCTGATGACCTGACCTGGAAGGCTAATACCACCGCAACTCAGAAGAAGGCTCAGCAAAGACTCTTCTTCCTTTGCCAACTCAAGAAGTTTGGTATGGCCCAAGAACTCCTGAGGTCCTTCTACTCTGCAACGATCGAGTCAGTTCTCTGCTCATCCATCCTGGTCTGGTTTGCTGGCTGCTCCACCAGTGACAGATACAAACTTCAGAGAGTCATCAGCTCAGCGGAGAGGATCATCGGGAAACCTCGCCCCCCTCTAGATCTCATCTACAACACCAGGCTGCGTAACAGAGCAATGAAAATTGTGGGTGATCACTCACACCCTGGTCACGTTTTTTTTCAGGCGACTCAAACTAGGTCGGAGGTTCCAGTCCATCCCTGCAAAAACCAATAGGCGCATGAACACCTTTTCCCCCACTGCCATTAGACTCTTGAACTCTGCCCATTCTACTGACCCCCCCCCCCCCGTAGCCGTCCGTAGACTAACATCTGACCTCGGCTGCGGCTGCTTGTTATCTGCCTCGTTTTAGGTTATGCCAGAGTTATCTGCTGCTGTCCCCTACCACAAATGTGTATTCTCATGTCCTGCTGTATTATTCATGTTCTGTTGTATTACTCTTGCCCTGTTCTACTCTTGTCTGTTGTCTTGACTCTCTGTGCCTATCAATGTGCCAAATCCAATTCCGGGCACGGCCCACCCGTGCTTGGCGAAATAAACGAATTCTGATTCTGATTCTGATTCTGAAAAGATTAAAAACAGTGGTGAATGGCCGCAATAAGATAGATTCAGTAATAGTAGTACACTTTATTAGCCATCTGTTCTGCAGGGCACTTGACCGCTTTCTGAAGTTTGTACAAGAGCAGGCTAGCGTAGCAAAACAGGAAGTAGATCAGGTAAGATGGCTGATAAACATAGTTAAAGTTCAGGCCAGAGAGCAGACAAGAAACACATCATAGTCAAATTCTAAGTAACAGTTGAGGCATGTGGCAGGCTAAGGCAAAGTCAGGAGTCAGGTAAGGGGTCTATACAAGCTGCAGGTAGATTGGTTAGAAAAAGCAGGGTTCAGTAATCAAGGGCTGGAGACAAGGGCTGGACACAAGACAAGACAAAGTCACAATAGCAGGGTGAAGACCAGGAGAGCTTCAGATAATGGCTAACATTACAGAAGTGATATAAAATGGCTGCTGCCGGAGGTGGCCTAAATATCCTTCTCGACTATCAGACATGCCCAGCCATAAGGCAACAATCTTTGCACACACTAAATCCCTGCCTGCAAACAGATAGAGAGCACACCAGTGAACAGTGTTTCTGGGTGTTCCACTGTGAAAGTGGAGTTACCTTTTAAATATACATTTTTATGTACAATTCTGTAAACTCGTGTGTATTATGCACCATATGTAGAGTAAGTGTAATTTATTAAAGCAATCCATTTACTTATAGAGTAGTAGTAGTATATTCCTGTTCTAATAGTTCTTATTTGGAAACATATTTGCTTATATAAGTCGGGTTGCACGGAACCCTGAAGACATTGAATCTAGATCTATATATGTCCAGACAGAGAGAATAATTAAAACGCACATGACACAAGCAGACAGTCTCACATTGACACGAATGCATACCTGTTTATAAATAGTTTTGAAGAGTGACACACAAAGGGCAGACAGGACAGGGGATAAGACACAAGACGTGATTACTCTTTTTCTGAACGATGCTGCTAAATAGAAAAGCATGATGAGTTCTGGCAAACTTTATTTAAAGTGCTTTTGAAGATTTGCAGACTTTCAAAAAGATTCTTAATGACCATTCAAGAATGTACATAAAAAATTCTAGATTAAAAAAAAAGTCCAGCGTGGATTAATAATACTGTTTTGGACATGATTAAGTGTAAAAGTAATTTTTTTAGCACCCTAAAGAATGAGAGACTACATCTGCATTAAATAATTATAAATCATTATTATATTATTATTTATTAGATGTAGCCCCAATATATATTACACAGTGTTGAACAATAAATAAGGTTGCTGTCTTGCCGACAATAAAAAGAAAGTTGACAGACAACGCAATACAGATAATAAGCAGTAAACAATGTAACAAAAACTGCAGAAAGGTAATCAGATTTACAAAACTTGAAGTGGAAAATTAAGAAGGTAGTGTGATATACAGTCAAATCCCCCCAAAAGTTTTGCAAATATATAAATTAAAAAAAGAAGAGGTTAGAGAATGTAGGAGTTTTACAAGAGCAGACAGGGAACTCTATTCCGGAGAACCAAGCTAGTTTAGACTTTAAGTGCATGCTTTGCTTCTGTCTTTACCAAGGTGATGCCCTTATCTCATAATAAGGCTTAGAATTGTTTCCACTCTACCTCATTCAGCATGAATTGCCTAACACAGTAAGGTGTGCAGGCACGTTTAGATATGATCTGGCCCAGATGGCATACACCCCCAGGTGTCAAAGGAGTTGAGTTTGGTTATCGATAAGCCACTTTATCTTATTTTCTGTGATTCTCTTTCGAGTGGGTCAGTTTGCTATGACTGGCGTACAAGTGATGTTTTCCCCTTACTCAAGAAAGGGTAAAAAATCAGAACCAGGAAACTATAAACATGTAAGTTTAATATCAGTTGTGTAAAAATTGTTTGATGGTATCCTTAAGCTGGCCACTAACGGTCCAATTTCTAGAGAGAAATCATTTGAGCGATCAGAAATTCTGATCGGATTGGTTGTAAATAATCTCCATTGGTGGACACAATCGATTATGAACGAGTGAAAAAAATGTCGCCCGAATGAATTTTCGTCGAACGAAAATTTGGATTTTCTTGGTGGTCGTGATAGATAGGAAGCAAAGATTGGTTAGTTGATGGTGTAGTGAACGATTTTTCGTCCGATCAGAATTTCTGATCGCTCGAACGATCTTTCGCTAGAAATTGGACCGTTAGTGGCCAGCTTAAGGGATGCTATACAAAATGATGTAGCACAGAATAATTTAATTTCAGTTCAACAGCATGGGTTTAACCTCCCTAGCGTTCTGGACGAGCTAGGAAAGAAAAATTGGGCGAAAAAAATACTCCCGCGGCCATGCGGCCACGGGAATTGAAACGCCTAGCAGGTTAATAAAGACAGGTCCTGTCTTACAAACATGCTTAGGTTTTATGTGTTACATCAGTGGCGTAGCTAGGGCATTTGACACCCGGTGCTAGGTGTTGAAAGACACCCCCCACCCACGGTACACGGCGCGGTGAAAAAATGGGCGTGGCTATGACCGGATGGGGCGGAGCTAATTTAAAAGTGCACCCAAGTATTAGTCAACCTTTCTCCAGAAAATTCACATCATTGCGCAGCTTTTCTCCAGAAAATACACAAAATGTCAGAAGCTTTCAACATAAAATACACGTAATGCGAGAAAATTTCACCAGACATTACACGTTATGTGAGCAGATTTCACAAGAAAATACATTAAATCATGTCGGCAGATTTGACCAGAAAAAAATCATTAAATCTTGCGGCACATTTGACCAGAACATACACAATGTCAGCACCAGATTTCACCACAAAATACACAATATCGGTAGTTAACCACTTGCCGACCGCGCACTCATAACGCGCGTCGGCAAAGTGGCAGCTGCAGGACCAGCGACGCAGTATTGCGTCGCCAGCTGCAGGCTGATTAATCAGGAAGCAGCCGCTCGTGCGAGCGGCTGCTTCCTGTCAATTCACGGCGGGGGGCTCCGTGAATAGCCTGCGGGCCGCCGATGGCGGCTCGCAGGCTAAATGTAAACACAAGCGGAAATAATCCGCTTTGTTTACATTTGTACGGCGCTGCTGCGCAGCAGCGCCGTAAGGCAGATCGGCGATCCCCGGCCAATCAGCGGCCCGGGATCGCCGCCATGTGACAGGGGACGTCCCGTCACTGGCTGCACAGGACGGATAGCGTCCTGTGCAGCCCGGATCTCCAGGGGGGGCCAGGTAGGAGAGGGAGTGGGAGGATTTCGCCACGGAGGGGGGCTTTGAGGTGCCCCCCCCCGCAACACCCGCAGGCAGGAGCGATCAGACCCCCCCAGCACATCATCCCCCTAGTGGGGAAAAAAGGGGGGCGATCTGGTCGCTCTGCCTGCACGCTGATCTGTGCTGGGGGCTTCAGAGCCCACCCAGCACAGATCAGCTACAACAGCGCTGGTCGTTAAGGGGGGGTAAAGGGTGGGTCCTCAAGTGGTTAAACTGACCACAAAATACACAATGACGGTAGTTAAACTGACCACAAAATACACAATGTCGGCAGTTAATCTGACCACAAAATACCCAATGTCGGTAGCAGATCTGACCACAAAATACACAATATCGGTAGTTAATCTGACCACAAAATACACAATGTCGGTAGCAGATTTGAGTGTTGTCAAGCTGATAGCCTGGTGTGTAGGTGGTGAAGGGTGAGCAGCCTGATTGCCTAGTGGGTAGGTGGGCAGCCTGCTGGGTAGCCTGGTGGGTAGGTGGGCAGCCTGGTGGGTAGGTGGGCAGCAGTGGTGGGTAGGTGGGTAGCATGGTGGGTAGGTGGGTAGCCTGCTGGGTAGCCTGGTGGGTAGGGGGGCAGCAGTGGTGGGTAGGTGGCCAGCCTGCTGGGTAGCCTGGTGGGTAGGTGGGCATCCTGCTGGGTAGCAGTGGTGGGTAGGTGGGCAGCAGTGGTGGGTAGGTGGGCAGCCTGCTGGGTAGCCTGGTGGGTAGGTGGGCAGCCTGCTGGGTAGCCTGGTGGGTAGGTGGGCAACAGTGGTGGGTAGGTGGGCAGCAGTGGTGCGTAGGTAGGCAGCAGTGGTGGGTAGCAGTAGTGGGTAGGTGGGTAGCAGTGGTGGCTAGGTGGGCAGCAGTGGTGGCTAGGTGGGCAGCAGTGGTGGGTAGCTTGGTGGGTAGGTGGGCAGCCTGCTGGGTAGCCTGGTGGGTAGGTGGGCAGCAGTGGTGGGTAGGTGGTGGGTAGGTGGGCAGCAGTGGTGGGTAGGTGGGCAGCAGCGGTGGGTAGGTGGGCAGCAGCGGTGGGTGGCCGGGCCGGTGCACCTGTAAAAGAAAAAAAAAATTCACTTACCTGCAGATGAAACCTCTCTTCCGAATCCCAGGCAGCCTCTCTCTCCGCAGCTCCTCTTGAATGTCCCGCGCCATCTCCCGCTGCGTCATCAGTGCAGGGCTACGGGAAGATGGCTGCCGAAGCCCGCACTGGAGACAAAAATAGACGGCAAGATGGCGTCTGCGGCCATCTTGCCATCTATTTTTGTCTCCAGTGCAGGCGTCGGCGGCCATCTTCCCGTAGCCCTGCTCGGGTAAACTGAGGGCGGCTATCAGCCGCCCTGTCAGTGCCCATTGCCGGCGCCCATGGAGGGGAAGCGCCGAAGGAGGGGACCCAGGTGAGGGAGATGTGGGGGGGTATTTTCCCCCTCCCCGCCGACGCTGCCACCCCTCCTTCAGCGCTGCTTCCCCTCCTGTGTCATCAAGGCTTCTGGGGAGGCCTTGATGACACCCCCCCTAGAGCTGACACCTGGAGCGGAGCGCTCCTGGCCGCCCCATGGTAGTGACGCCACTGTGTTACATTTAGCTTTTAAGTGTTGAATGAAAATGTAGATCTTGGAAAAGCAATATATATAGGATACTGTTCCCCACAATTGCCTGGTGCAGAAGCTGAGGATACAGGGACTAGTGTGCATGTGAATAGAGAATTGGTTAAGGGTCAGAAGGCAGAACTGGTTAAAAGACAGAAGGCAAAGAGTGGTAGTAAATGGATCACATTTAAAATGGGAAGCTGTTAGAAGTGGAGTCTCATAAGGGTCAGTACTAGGTTCCAATTTTTTTTTTCAATTTACTGATTAATGATTTAGCAGACAGAATACAGAGTAATGTAGCAGGTTAGTAATAAATTACAAGAGGATATTCACAACATGGCCATATGAGCAGGCATTTGGCAGATTACATTTAATGTTAATAAAAGTAGAATCATGCACCTTGGGAGTGCCAATGGTAGAGCACTATATAAAATAAATGGAACACAGCTGGGAGCATCTGACTTGGATAAAGATTTGGGAATACTGGCTTATAACAAGTAAACTTGGAAGGTTTCAATGATCAAGAATGTTGGACAAATTGGGCTTATTTAGCTTGGAAAAAGATGGGTGTGAGATGGCCTGCCTAACATGTTTAAAGAGTAACTGTCGGGCATAAAATAAAAAATCAATCTTTATTTTAATCTGGTAAACAAGTAATAAGGATGCTAACCAGGCAATCCAAAAGGCAAATCAGGCAGAGGAGACTAAGGAGACTAATAAGACTATATTACATCAGGGCTGGCTTCAAAATAGCCACAGTAAATATGGAAACTGTCCAGAATAGGATTCTCTACTTTTCCTTCATAAAATTCACAGGAATCATAACGTGGACAGTGCAATACATATGTCATGTAAGTAGAGCAAGTATTTATCTACTTATATTTTTTTTTTCTGAGATAGTATGGCTGACAGCTCCTCTAATACATCAGGGGGCAATATAAAAGCTTTGTAGATCAGCCAGTATTCCTTAGGCTTGTGCAAAGGACAAGGGGACATGATCTATTTAGGAAGGGGATCTTTACAGTAACACTAGTTAGAATCTGGATTATTTTACCAAAGGAAGTAGTTATGATGAATTCTTTATCTGCATTTAAACAGGTCTTGGGTACTTTTCTTGCATTGAAGGACCTCCACGGTTACAAATTACTAGGTAATTCCTGGCAGAGTTGATCCAGGGACTTAACTGCCATCTGGAGTCAGTAGGGAATTTTTCCCTTAGAGACTCTGTAACAAAAAAAAAGTTCCCCTAGGGGGTACTGACCTCGGTAGGGGGAAGCCTCAGGGTCCCAATGAGGCTTCCCCCTCCCCTGTAGCTGCAGGCAATCCAGCGCTGACTCCCCCGAAGTCTCCTGCAATCCACGCTTGACTAGCCTGACAAGGCTTGCTATATTTACCTTCCCTGGCTCCAGTGGGGGCGCTGTTGTGGCTCTCAGGACAGAGATAGGTGAAAATAGCCAATCTCTGTCGGGTCAGCTCTAGTACACAGGCGCAGGAGACTTGCGCCTGCGCAGTAGAGCGAGCCGACAGCAAGCGGCTATTTTCGCCTATCTCCGAGCGGAGAGACGATACTGCACCTGCGCTGGAGCCGGGAAGGTAAATATTGAAATCCCCGCTGTTCAGAGGGCCAGAGCGAGACCGCCATGGGACACAGGAGGACGGAGGAAGCCTCGGTAGGATCCGGAGGCTTTCCCTACCGAGGTGAGTACCCCCCAGGGAAAATTTTTGTTGTTACAGGTTTTCGTTAACATGATTTGGCTGAGCCTGTAAATGTTTTTTTGCTTTTTTTGTTTGGATCACATGGTATATGTACAGGTTCAGGACAGTGATCTTTTTTTTTTTTCATATTTGAATTTGAGGGACAAATGTCTTTTTTAACCAAGCCAACTATGTAACACATTTCAATACGCAACAGCCACTACATTGCCAGGGAAATAAACACCTCACCTCCACAGATTTTACCAGGCTTCTAACACTACACCGTCAGTTTAGCAGATTTAGCAAATTCACTGAGCATCAGCAAAGTGTATTTTGTTTTGAATTAAGTATTACTACTATTTCATATTAAGGAATGCAAACTTTGAAGGCATACTTATACCAGTTAAAAAATAGTTTAATGTGAATAGTTGTGCTGCAGAAAAAATATGTTTCACCTTTAAACTGGGGTTACCATTTATACAACTTAGCATTTTGAGGCATTTTCCAGTGGAGTTCTAAGAAGCACGAAGGTTAAAGCAGGATGACAAGGCTTTGCCTGTTCTGTGCTTAGACAACCTCAGTGAGGACATCATGTTTTGTTTAAGTTCTGTAAACTTCAGCCAGTGCTTCCTAATTGCATTAGCAGGAGAAATATTTAGGCCATAACTTACTTAGGGAAATCTGCCATCATGCAGATTTTGAACCCCGTTGTTCTGCCACTGAATCAAAGGCATCATCTATTAAAATCAAAAGTAAAAACATCCTTGGTGGTTTTGAAAATAAAACCTGAATATTAAACGTTTGATGGGTGGAGGGATTGCTGAAAAGTGGACAAAGCCAGAATTGTTTGGTCCCCTGAATATTCCACAACAACATACAAAAAAACTCACAAACCACAACTTTAAAGGGATAGAATAAGGATTTTTGTGACATAATAATACTTAAATATTAAAATTTAAAATTATAAAGTTTTTAGAGCCCTTTGTTAGCCAAAGGATGCAACCTTTGTAGAACAGCCTGGTACTGGAGCTAGAGTCATTCTAGGGGATGAAGTTTCTTCTCACAGCACATATATTCCATTATCCTTCAAAAAGGCCAATGGTTGTTAAAGTTGCAGTTACAAGTGCAGGTGTTTCCATATATACAGCTTTGGTGTATATGGAATACAGAGGTTGGTCACCTTAAAGTGATCTAAGCAGCTGAAAGGGCTGCCATGTTTGAGAAGGTCAACTCCCTGCTACTTTTCCATTGCCATTATCCAGGCTAGGTGTGAAATTCTTCAAGTGTGACATCCTCTGTCTGTAGGGGTACCTCAAGGCTCTGTCCTCGGTCCCCTCCTCTTCTCCATCTACATGCACGGTGTTGGTAACTTAATCAGCTCATTTGGTTTCCAATACCACCTATATGCAGACGATACACAACTGTACCTCTCGGCCCCAGACCTTAACTCCCTCCTCACACGGGTTCCCGACTGCCTGTCCGCTATCTCCTCTTTCATGTCCTCTCGCTTCTTAAAACTTAATATGAATAAAACTGAACTAATAGTCTTTCCACCATCCCTGTCCACCCCTTTGCCTGATATTACAATAAATGTTAACAACACGTCTATAACATCAGTTCCCAAAGCACGGTGCTTGGGGGTAATATTTGATTCTTCTCTCTCATTTACTCCTCACATTAACTCCCTAACCAGCTCCTGCCATTTCCAACTGAAAAACATAGCACGTATCCGACCTTTTCTCTCCCATGACACCAAACTGTTAGTACATGCTCTTATTATATCTCGATTGGACTATTGCAATATATTGCTTGGTGGACTTCCAACTAACCGACTAACACCGCTCAATTCTGTACTGAACTCTGCTGCTCGACTCATTCATCTCTCCTCTCGCTCTTCCTCTGCTGACCCTCTCTGTCAAGCTCTTCACTGGCTACCAATTAATGAGAGGATTCAGTTCAAACTCTTAACCACAACCTACAAAGCTCTCCACAATCTCTCTCCCCTGTACATCTCCTCACTAGTCTCCAGATACCAACCCAACCGCAATCTCAGATCTGCACACAAGCTTCTTCTATCCTCTTCTACAATTACCTCCTCACATTCACGTGTACAAGACTTCTCACGTGCCTCACCCCTCCTCTGGAATGCCCTTCCACAACACATCCGCCACTCTCCCACCTTCGAAATCTTTAAACGTTCCCTCAAAACACACCTTTTCCGACAAGCATATTCTCTAGCTTAGGCCATGCACCCACTAAATAACCTAATTACGCACTGCCTGTACATATACTGTATACTTCCCCCACCTCTTGTTTCCACCCCATTCCTTTAGATTGTAAGCTCGCAAGAGCAGGGCTCTCACCCTTTTGTGTCATGGAATGTTATTAATTCAATTGCTTGCACACTGTTAGAAATGTATACATTTTAGTCATCATGTTAAATCAAGTTGTAATCAGCAGTGCTGTATCTTGTATCAGTGTTCATATTTCATGTATATCATTGTCTGTATTATTATGTATCCCTTGTTTGTTTTCTTACATTGTACAGCGCCACGGAATATGTTGGTGCTTTATAAATAAATAAATAATAATAATAAAATGTTTTCTGTTTGAAGTACAGTGGGGAAGACTGAAGTGATTTCTTAACTGCCTTCCTGTAACAGTTAGTGTCAGCAGGTGACAGAGTTCTGATTATTGGGTGATCTGCAGTATCACCAATAATACAGAAACTATATGTGATTATGTGGTGATCTGCAGAATCACCAATAATGCAGAAATAGCAACAACAAAGAGTACAGCAATGTCTGTACTTTAATGAAAGTGATAATATGTGTTTAGGTGCACAGTATCTCAGGAGCACTCCCAGGTGATAGCCCCTGGCTGTGGGGACTACCACTAGAGTAGGAGAGGTTGTACAGGCAGGGTCGGTAACTGATCGGTCAGGTAACAGTACAAAATAGGCAAACAGAAGCGTAGTCAGTGGATAGCCAAGGTCGGCAGCAATCAGACATGCGGAGGTGCAAAATCAGAAGGCAAAAGCACAGTCGAGGTCGGGCCGGGGTCGGCAACGAGACAGATAGGCAGAGTACAGAATCATGAGACAAGAGGATAGTCGAGAGTTCAGGCAAGGTTCATACACATAAAGACAATAATAATCAATTATAATTATAGCCATCAACAATTCCTATCTATGTGTGAAATCCCCGGTTTCCTCTCGGATCAAAGCACACCGGCACTATCTAAGGTCTGAGAGCTTAACCGCAAAGTATCAGCAACAGCAGACACTGAGCAACTGACAGCTCCGTGCTTAAATGCACAAAAGACATCCGGCCAGCCCGCCCTGGAGGCTGGGACTCAAGTCAGGGTGTGATTGGCTGGCTGGAGTCAGCTGATCGCCAGATCAGCTGACCCGTCTTCTTGCCAGATAAAGGTCCTGCCACCGGGCGCGCGCACACATAGCTCTGAGCCTGTGCGTGGCAGAGAGACCTGTGCAGATGGTCCGTGCGGCGGGGTTAGTGGCGGCGGTCATGTCACTGGACCCCGCCGCATCCCCGCTGCCCGTTACACTTCCATCATCTGTTGCTTCTGAGTCCACAAGTCCTTTCATGGACGGAAGAGGTGCCTATTTTAACCCTTAAATGTAAAAAGATGAGGTAAAATGAAAGTTTTGTTTAAATAATAAACCACATTTTTAGAATGCATTTTTAATTTTCTATAGAGCTGCCCTGTGTGTTAAAAATGATGCTCAGTCCACCAACAACAACTGGCAATTGGAAAAAAAAAAAAAAAAACACAGAATACAGACTGCATCAGTGACATTTCTGCTAAGTATGAGAGGCTGGGTTTGCCAAAAACTGCTAGTCTTACTTGGAACTCAACATCTACTGACTGATATGCCGCCTTCTTAGAAAACATCTGGCACCAGAAAATTAAAAAGCTTTCAATCAAGCCCACTTAATACAAATACTGTATACCCAATAGCTAATCAGTGAACATCCTGTACTGATGTAAAGAACTAATCAGTTTTTATGCCCACCTTTTTTTTAACACTGAATGTATGCATGATGGATGAAACTAGGCCGAGGTGCACGTTCATGGTCTTCTCAGCCAAGAATCCAGCATGTGTACTACCAAACAATATTGTCAGATGAGCACATTGTTTCTCTCTTTAAGCTGCCCACCAGAAAATCCCTTTCAACTTTCAGTTGGCTGCATGAAATAGTTTTTTTTTTATTAAAAAAAAACCCTCCCGCAGCCTCCCTGGCGATCTTAATAGAACGCCAGGGTGGTTAAGGATATTCTGATGCCCACTCCAGAAAATTCTCAGGTAAATCGGATATCCACACCCTGAGGTATAAAGGTTCTCAGACATTCTTTATTTCATAACAATATTTCATATCTGTGGATTTGTAACACTATACTGAATGTAAATATGCAATCTATTTCTTGATATGACCTAACGGGCACTCAAAGACTATTAAAGCAGGAAGTCTTCCAAAATCTCTCTCTCTGAATGGGGACTGCTCCATCTCCAATTACAACAAGGCTGGACTTTGCTTGTCACAGACCGTGCATCAGGATGAGCACCTTAAAGAGGAACTGTCGTGAAAATCTTAAATTTTATAACACATACAAATAAGAAGTAAGTTTTTTCATGAGTAAAATGAGTCATAAATTACTTTTCTCCTTTGTTGCTGGCATTTACAGCAGGTAGCAGAAATCTGATATTACCGATATAGATGGCCCGAACGGTTTGCCGGCGAACGGTTCCCGGCGATCTTCCGTGGTTCGCGATCACGACGAACCAGGAACTTTTCCGGAAGTTCGGTTCGCCCCCATAGTGCACCATTAGGGTCAACTTTGACCCTCTACATCACAGTCAGCAGGCACATTGTAGCCAATCAGGCTACACTCCCTCCTGGAGCCACTCTCCCCCCTTATAAAAGGCAGGCCCCGCTGGTCATTATACTCACTCGTGTGCCTGCAGTAAATAGAGAAGGGACAGCTGCTGCAGTGCAGACTCTCTCATAGGGAAAGATTAGATTGTAGGCTTGTTAGCTTGCTCCTTTGCTAATTTTTATTGCTAAAATAGCACCCCACAACAGCTCTTTTGAGAGCTAATCTTGTTCTTGTGATCTATTTTTTTTCTGTGTCCCACTGACACTTGTGTTGCATAGACAGCCTTGATAATCCATACTGTGTGTGTGCCACTGCCAGGCCCAGCACATTCAGTGACTACCTGTGTGTGTGACAGGTGCACATTGTAATACCCAGTACTGCATATACCTACTACCTGTTGTTCACAGTGCACCCACCTACCTACGTGAGCGCATGCAGTGTGATATACCACTCCGTGCATACCTGCTAACTGCACCTGTGTGACTGACTGCACATTGTATTAGTCAAGTCAGTGCATACCTTTTACTTCATCCCCCCCACCCCCCAATAAGGACAAAACAACAGGCAGAGGCAGAGCCAGAGGCAAGTCACCTGGCAGGTCTGTTTGAGGTTGCGCTGTTGTGATTTTGTGCGGCCCTCAACCAAAGTACAGTGTTCAGAGGAAGGCACATGCCATCAACCCCCAATATTGTCAGGACGTAGTTAACTATTTAACACAGAACACCTCATCTTTTTCAGCTTCCACATGGAAGCGTGACATATATTCCTCCTCCTGCTCTGATTCTGGCACCCCACTTAACACTGAGTTGGCCGCCACCACCAAAGTGCCATCACCCCAGGGCTCAGCGGTGTGGAAATTTTTGTGTGTGTCTGCCTCAGATGAGAGCAATGCCATCTGTACTCTCTGCCACCAAAAATTGAGCCATGGAAAGACCAAGACCCATGTAGGGACAACTACCTTACGAAGGCACATTATTACAAAGCACAAACTGCAATGGGATGACCACCTGAGGAAAAGCAGCACACAAAAGCAAAGCCACACACCGCGGTGGAAAATATGCAATTATTTCTCAAAAAAGGCGATACCCAAAGTGTACCGTGATGTTGAAAGGCAAGTGGTGTCATCTCTGGCACACAGCGTTGGGTCAAGGGACCATCTGACCACGTGGTCTGCAAAGCACGGTCAGGCTTGCCTGAAGACTGAGTCAGTCCCCACACACAGCATCTCTGCCTGCACGCCGTGTGACTGCCTGCCCCAAGACTAAGTCGCTCCCCACACAGCATCTCTGCCTGCAGGCTGCTTGACTGCCTTCTCTGCCAGCGGAGCAGTGGCCGCTATACTAATTTTTCTGGTGCGTGTACATGCCTGCCTAATTTTTCTGGCTGCACTGCGGCTGCAACAACAAAACAAAAAGCATGTACATGTGCCAATTCCCCTTCGTGATCATTACCTTGCCGCAATGAAGGGGCTTGTATATCACAATGAAGCAATGACCGCTGGCTATATGAGTGTCTTGGGGTGGGGGGGGCACACCCAAGATAATAAGGTCGTTGCTTAATTGTGGACAGACCAAATTTGATCAGCTGGACAATCAACTCAGCCTGGCGACCATATGGGCTTGAAAACTGCTATCGCCCGCACTCTCGCCATGGTGCGCACCAGTCCAGCACCGCTGTCACAACACAAAGAGGATGTTTGCGGTGCGTTACACAGTGAGTTTGGTGTGTCAGCGTGAAGCAGTACTCTAATTACACTCCCTGATTGATGTATACACATGCAAGATGTTTTAAAGCACTTTAGGCCTGCAATTTAGCATTTAATGTGATTTCTGCCCTTAAAACACTGCTTTGCCTCAAATCCAGATTTTTCCCCAGGACTTTTGGCATCCATACCACTCATCCATGCAAAAACTCAGATGTTAGACCCCTTGAAACATCTTTTCCATCACTTTTGTGGCCAGCATACATTTTTCTAGTTTTGCAAGTTCGCCTCTCCACTGAAGTCTATTGCGGTTCGCGAACCAAAAATTGGAGGTTCGGGCCATCTCCAATTACCGACAGGTTTGGGGCTAGTTCATCTCTCCATTGGGGATGCTCAGCATGGCCTTTATTCTTTATAAAGACACTCCCTGAAAAAGAGTTATACAAAGATGCTGACCAACCTCCCTGCTTACCGTACACTTTTTTGGCAGTTGGACGAAGCAACTGCCATTCACTAAGTGCATTTTGAAAATAAAGAAATCACTGTGAACCCCCCATGAGGAAATGGGCTAGTCCAAAATCCGTCGGTTCTGTCAGATTTCTACCTACTGTAAGTGACAGCAACATAGGAGAAAAGTAATTTATGATTCATTTTACTCTGCAAGAAATATATTTATTAATTGTATATGTTTACATATATTTTAAATATTAAGCTTTTCGCGACAGAGGTCCTTTAAGAGACCTGACACAACAGATGTCTGGGTCCTTTATCTATCATCTGTTGTCGAAAATACCATCCAGACAGGCCAGCAGGACACCGGCCACACTACAAAGTCTTTACTGGACTCCAATAGAGATGGCTCAAACCTCCGATTTCTGGTTTGCAAACCTCGAACGCAAACCTCCGCAAAAAGTTCGGTTCGCGCGAACTTCCGCAAACTGCAATAGAATTCAATGGGGAGGCAGACTTCTAAAATTAGAAACATTTATGCTGGCCACAAAAGTGATGGAAAAGATGTTTCAAGGGGTCTAACATCTGAGTTTTTGCATAGGGGAGTGGGATACACGCCAAAAGTCCCGGGGAACTAAGAATGTATTGTGCCTCTGAAGGGCTCGCTGCCTAACCTCTACAATAGTAATATGTCCATCTTAAAGTCTAATATCAGTTTTAGGGTAAGCCGGTTAACTTATTAGTGGTCTATGAGGATGCATATGATATGTAGTGCAAAACAATTGTTGACCGGACAGTCTCTGCGCAAGGTGTACCCAGCTAGGTTAATGTGTTGATGTTATGTTTGCAGACACATGCCAATTAAACCAACCTCGGTCTTTGCATATTACTGGTGCCCACATGTTCTGTTGGATTGCAAGTAACTTACAAGTATGCTTTTTGAGATGTGAAAGAAAACCGGAGTGGCAGTAGGAAACAGCAGTTGGGGAAGTATACAAGCTCCATGCCGTTACTATTGGCCCAGATTTGTAATGTGGACCCAGTGCTGCACAGCACAGGTAGTATCCACTACACCACTGTACCCTCTACACAACATTAAAATAAAAATGTTGGGGGTATTAAGTATAATCAGATACTGCTTAATGGTAGCCCTTCCAGAGGAAAAAAAAAACCCTCTCTTATTAGAAAATAAAGGAAATCATGTCTTTAGATAGCAGTCATCAATCTGAAATACAAGGGTAGTGGAAAGGGGTCGCCATTAGCAATAATGGATCAGCAACACAATCAAGTAGCCTATTTTGAAGGCATGATGTTGGCCCAAGCCCAATTTCTTTAAAGTCATATTTCCCCAAACTTCCACCAATGCCTAACCTTGCACAGAGGGTAGTGTATCTGTAAAATAAATGCCTTAGGCATAACTAGGAGTGTCTGACGTCACGGGGAGCAGGTAACCTTGCCGCTCGGGAACTTGGAAAGCTGTAAAGAGATGCGGATGTGCCATAGCAGAGACAGGACGCCGCGACCGCACTGTAGGCATTGCCGCTGGGCTAGGGAGCCCGATACGCTTGAAATTTCATTGGATCACGTGAGTGTGCACTTAGCGCAGAGATTTGTCTGACTTTTAAAGGTTTTATGCCATGTCTTGTTTTATTCTATTTTTTATGAGGAAACTGGATTAAAAAGTTTTTGGAGGTTGAATACATCAGATCGTGGGCTGGCTTATTCATGCGATAGATCCACCTGGTATTTGAGGTGGCATATATCTGGTGAGCTTGCATTTTTGGGGGGAGTTGTAGATGTATGCACTTTGAAGTGAAGCACGCGTGAAAGCACTTTTTGCACTATAGGGTGTTTATGGAACTTGATAATCTAACAGTAATGCACTATGTATAGGTTTTTTTTAACCTGCAGGTCATGAGAGAAGAGAAGAGGAGCGCTGTCTTAATATTTTATATTTAGATACATAGGTTGTGGACTTTTGAAAGCGAACACTCTGGATGTGGATAGGCACATGATAATAACTGATCTTAGTGGGCGCAGTTTGTATAAGTATATATGTAAAATAAACATGTACATACTACATACCTTCATTGAGTTTTTTCTTTTAACCATGGAAAATGGATAAGAATAAAGGAAGAATGGGACAAAAAGTTTAGACTTACTGTAAATATAAAATGATGTTCACTGGATCAGATATTTCATTCTGTGATCACTGTGATTGGCTCAGAGCGATCACTGGGTACGGCATGACTGGCATGGCAAGTGATTGAAAACTATGTACTGGCAGGGATTCCACGCCATAAACTAGATTTCAATCACTTAGGTCTGGAAGCAGTTAAGGAATACCTTCAAATCTAAAGTAGTTCAAGTTTGTAAGTTCTAGAGAAGCTTAATAAAAACTTGAGGCAGCCAGTATACAAGTCAGGTGAAACTGGTTAGAAGCACACACCTTTCACTACAATCCAGTATGCATTAACAAATCTCAACATGGAATAATATTCTTTTATTGTACTTGGAGCAGACTTTATAATTTAAAAGGCCTGGAATAAAAGTTCAATAACTTGAAAAGTTTACTTTATTAGGTGTCTGAAGCCCACCGAAGGTATCTGCCAGGCTGTGAGAATGTCAAGCTACTCAGTGCCGAACCGGTGGTTACCCCTAGCAACCATAAATCACATTTTGGCCAGAAACCCATTAGGAGTGATTTCTGATCGCTAGTGATTTGAAAAAGCTCTTGCAAATGCAATGCTATGGGGGATTTTTATAAAAGCACATCGCTGAAGAGGGGCCACACACATAGCATTACATTAGCAAGAGTTTTCACATCACAAAGTGCTCAGAAAATCGCTCCTAGTGGGTTTCTGGCCTTTAACAGGACCCAGGACAATTTCTGTCCATCTTGCTGACTTTTTCAAGACATTTAGATGTTGAATTATAAAGCAACAATATGCTGTAGTTTATGTATATAAAGTCTCATCACTTAAAATGCAACTTTCATTAACTATATAGCAACTAAAATAATAGAAGAGTGAGCAAATAACAAGTGCAATGTATGTGCCTAGTGCCTACTCATGGGTTATTTGCTCATGCATTAGGCTCCCATAATTGAATGCATTATACAGTTAATGGACTCCTTTGTTCAGAAGACAGCAAGCAATGGGCAGCGCTCACAGGCTGCAAGTGAAGTGAAAGCTCCAGAGATATGCCCAGCCCCTTGGGGCTAAATACACACCTTGAATACAAATCAGATGCAAATAATGTGCTAACACTAATCTAAATTCTAAAATTTGAATGCAAGCTGACACCCCTGGAGGCAGCTAGCCTGAAGTATACTTAAGTTTTGTACAGCAGAGGGAAATGGCAGCGCTTCCAAACAGACGCTGCACCTGAATTGACTACCTGCACAGGTATGCAGAGCTCAAATAATGGGCAGGTTACACACCTTGCATTCAAAACAGGTACAGTAAAGGGGGCGTTAGCTTCAGCATAAGTTGTGCACAAATTATCCCTAATAGACTCTCCAACGGCGGTGACGTGCCCCATAGGAGAGAAACTAACCACTAATCTAGCAGTGAAACATATAAAAAAGTGAAGCATGTTCAAACAATGAAAATTGTCCAAAAAAAAAAAAAAAAAAAGAAAAAAAGTTAAAACCTCAAACTAATGTAACAGTGAAACATATTCAACAGTGAAATATATCCAACAGTGAACCCTAGCTAGTCTAAAATTAAAATCATAATCCTTACCTGGTGCAGCTAGCCATAAATGGTATACACATTTGTTCAGAAGACAGCAAGCAATGGGCAGCGCTCACAGGCTGCAAGTGAAGTGAAAGCTCCAGAGATATGCCCAGCCCCTTGGGGCTAAATACACACCTTGAATACAAATCAGATGCAAATAATGTGCTAACACTAATCTAAATTCTAAAATTTGAATGCAAGCTGACACCCCTGGAGGCAGCTAGCCTGAAGTATACTTAAGTTTTGTACAGCAGAGGGAAATGGCAGCGCTTCCAAACAGACGCTGCACCTGAATTGACTACCTGCACAGGTATGCAGAGCTCAAATAATGGGCAGGTTACACACCTTGCATTCAAAACAGGTACAGTAAAGGGGGCGTTAGCTTCAGCATAAGTTGTGCACAAATTATCCCTAATAGACTCTCCAACGGCGGTGACGTGCCCCATAGGAGAGAAACTAACCACTAATCTAGCAGTGAAACATATAAAAAAGTGAAGCATGTTCAAACAATGAAAATTGTCCAAAAAAAAAAAAACTGTTACATTAGTTTGAGGTTTTAACTTTTTTTCTTTTTTTTGGACAATTTTCATTGTTTGAACATGCTTCACTTTTTTATATGTTTCACTGCTAGATTAGTGGTTAGTTTCTCTCCTATGGGGCACGTCACCGCCGTTGGAGAGTCTATTAGGGATAATTTGTGCACAACTTATGCTGAAGCTAACGCCCCCTTTACTGTACCTGTTTTGAATGCAAGGTGTGTAACCTGCCCATTATTTGAGCTCTGCATACCTGTGCAGGTAGTCAATTCAGGTGCAGCGTCTGTTTGGAAGCGCTGCCATTTCCCTCTGCTGTACAAAACTTAAGTATACTTCAGGCTAGCTGCCTCCAGGGGTGTCAGCTTGCATTCAAATTTTAGAATTTAGATTAGTGTTAGCACATTATTTGCATCTGATTTGTATTCAAGGTGTGTATTTAGCCCCAAGGGGCTGGGCATATCTCTGGAGCTTTCACTTCACTTGCAGCCTGTGAGCGCTGCCCATTGCTTGCTGTCTTCTGAACAAATGTGTATACCATTTATGGCTAGCTGCACCAGGTAAGGATTCTGATTTTAATTTTAGACTAGCTAGGGTTCACTGTTGGATATATTTCACTGTTGAATATGTTTCACTGTTACATTAGTTTGAGGTTTTAACTTTTTTTCTTTTTTTTGGACAATTTTCATTGTTTGAACATGCTTCACTTTTTTATATGTTTCACTGCTAGATTAGTGGTTAGTTTCTCTCCTATGGGGCACGTCACCGCCGTTGGAGAGTCTATTAGGGATAATTTGTGCACAACTTATGCTGAAGCTAACGCCCCCTTTACTGTACCTGTTTTGAATGCAAGGTGTGTAACCTGCCCATTATTTGAGCTCTGCATACCTGTGCAGGTAGTCAATTCAGGTGCAGCGTCTGTTTGGAAGCGCTGCCATTTCCCTCTGCTGTACAAAACTTAAGTATACTTCAGGCTAGCTGCCTCCAGGGGTGTCAGCTTGCATTCAAATTTTAGAATTTAGATTAGTGTTAGCACATTATTTGCATCTGATTTGTATTCAAGGTGTGTATTTAGCCCCAAGGGGCTGGGCATATCTCTGGAGCTTTCACTTCACTTGCAGCCTGTGAGCGCTGCCCATTGCTTGCTGTCTTCTGAACAAATGTGTATACCATTTATGGCTAGCTGCACCAGGTAAGGATTATGATTTTAATTTTAGACTAGCTAGGGTTCACTGTTGGATATATTTCACTGTTGAATATGTTTCACTGTTACATTAGTTTGAGGTTTTAACTTTTTTTCTTTTTTTTGGACAATTTTCATTGTTTGAACATGCTTCACTTTTTTATATGTTTCACTGCTAGATTAGTGGTTAGTTTCTCTCCTATGGGGCACGTCACCGCCGTTGGAGAGTCTATTAGGGATAATTTGTGCACAACTTATGCTGAAGCTAACGCCCCCTTTACTGTACCTGTTTTGAATGCAAGGTGTGTAACCTGCCCATTATTTGAGCTCTGCATACCTGTGCAGGTAGTCAATTCAGGTGCAGCGTCTGTTTGGAAGCGCTGCCATTTCCCTCTGCAGTTAATGGACTCCTTATGGGGGCCTAATTTGCCCCAGGAGTACTTCTGATGGCTTTAAGAGTTATTTTACTTTGAAATAATCAATTAGGTATATCAAAATCTGGTGTTAAAATATGATAAATAATAGTATAAAACTAAGTACAGTAAGTATTTCAGTTAATTAAAAACAGTAAGTTATGTTTGAAAATAATCTATACATAATTCAGATGAACTACTAATAAATGAACTACTAATAAGTAAATTTTCAATAGGTGCCAGTGTCAATGGGTACTAGAGATAATGTTCCCTATATATATGGCAATCACAGGCTTGCATAAGGGGTACATGCCAAAATAATTTCCAGAAAAGCTGGGATACAGGACACATGCTGTCTTATATGTTCCAGATTCTCAGGTCTACGAAGTACAGCCCCTTAATGATGTCACTTCAAGATGGTGGTGCCCAGCAATATTTTTTTACTTGTCATCAATTACTGACTTTTAAAGTGTACCAGAGCTGGATTACATTAAATGTTTTATACATACCTGAGGCTTCCTCCAGCCCCATACACATGGATCGTTCCCATGCCACTGTCCTCAGTCTTCCTGCAGCTCTGATACCGGGTCCCCGCTCTTCCATCAGTCGGAGCCAGTCTGATGTAAGAGTAGTGCGCTCTTTGCGTATCTCTCCAACAGCCGTTGGAGAGATACGTAGAAGGCGCACTTCCCATGCGTAGACTGGCGGAAGTGCGGGGACCTGGTACCGGCGCTGCAGAAGACTGAGGAGTGGACAGCGGCATGGGAGCAATCGGAGCGTATGGGTCTGGAGGAAGCCCCAGGTATGTATAAAACGTTTAACGTAATCCAGCTCTGAGTCCCTTTAAGCATGTTACTTGTTTGTAAGTATGGTTACATGTTGGTAGGAAAAGGAATTCTGTAAATTCAGGGGAGACGAGTTTGCTTTAAAGGACCACTATTGCGAAAAAAGTAGACAGTTTAAATCCGACAGAACCGACAGGTTTTGGGCCAGTCCATCCCCTCATGGGGGTTTCTCAGGGTTTTCTATGTTTTCAACAGCATTTCCAGAACAGCAGTTGCAAAGTCTAAGGGCCCGTTTCCACTAGGAGCGGTGCGATGTGGCTACATAGCCGCATCGCACCGCATGTATGCTGAAACACATGCACGGCAATGGAAGAGTTTCCACTGCGTGCATGTTGTGCGGAGTGGTGCGGAGCGATCCAAGAATGTGCAGCATGCTGCAGTTTCTCGCACGGCCACATCTGCCCGCAGCTGCGTCCCATCTCCTCCAATACACTTCTGCATCGGGAGACGTGGAAATGATGCCGCCGGCAGCGGAAGTGATGCGATGCTGCTAGGTAGCCACATTCGCATCACTAAGTAGTGGAAACAGGCCCTTACTGAGAAAATAGTGTTCAAGTGAGTAGGGAGGCTGACTGGTATCTTACTATTTTGGCAGGTAAACTGTTTTTCCGAAAATGCTGTTGAGAACAAAGAAAACCCTGAGAATCCCCCATTAGGAGATGGACTGGTCCCAAACCTGTTGGTTCTGTCAGATTTTAACTGCATACTTTTTTCGTGATAATGGTCCTTTAAGTGTACAAATATACATCATATAACCTCCATACAACCAGCAAACTCATCACTAAACATACTATTCTAATATATAGGCGATACAGGAAATATGGGCAACTAAGTCGTGCCTAAGTTGGGTTTAATTCCCTGCAGATGAAGGGAGAAGTTTCGGAATGCTACATCACTTGTTCCACATTTATGAGATGGAAAATACAGTACGAAGTGTAATAAAGGAGAATGTGTTATTTACAACAGACCACCCTATCATCGGCTGTGTTATTCCACTTAAGAGGCCGGCTTTCATTAACCTCGCCTGTGATCTCACATGCACAGCTTCCTCCTAGGGGACAAACAGTTAAACATTCTAGCTGGAGTTGACCTATACAATTCAAATGTATGTAAATAGACGAGAGACAGATTTGGCTTCTGGTGTGAAGGTACTTTGCCAAGTTTAAGTGTGCATAGTGTCCTATGATCTGCACCATAAAAAAACACCTGTGGGTTATTGGATCTTGTGCCTTTGTGTGAAGCCCAGTAAAGCATTATGCCCGGAGCACCTGGATAGAGCCCCGGACAGTTTGCCAACATAGCTCTGTCATGGAGGGGTGTCGGGGAAATGAAACAGAGTCTATGACCAGGCGTGGGCAGCGTGTGTGGCTGTGCTTATTTAAAGGAAAAAAAATGTAAAACCATTACCTATCACTTCATAGGAACTAAATAAAATCTGTGTGGACTATGTAATTTAAAGTAGCCTTATAGCAGAGCATTAATCTCATCATAGTTCTGTAGCACTACTTAAAGTAAACCTGTCATAAACTTGAGCAGAAAAAATAGCAAATCCAGAGAAACAAGTTGCTGAAGATAAAGGGGTCTATTTATAAAGGTGCAAACAGGCAGTTCAACATTGTTTCATGAAAAAGTGACAATTGTTGTTTGCCACAGTTACAAAGATTGCTAAAAAAAAGTACCCAATTTCAACTCTTTTTATTTGTGTCATTTCTCAGTCACCATTATTTATTGTCATTTGTTGCATATTGTCACTTTTCCAAAATTGGAACATACCTGTTTGCAAAGCAGATGGGATCAGTGTTCGGCACTGAGCACCAGAGCTGGGCACCGTTATAGCACTAATTGCCATAGTGCACACCCCGAGCAAGGAGAATATTATATAACACCACAGGGAATTTAAGTGGCAGCAGGGTGAGCCGTCATTCGTGTCCCCCTCCGCCCAACTTTCCAGCGGTGGTACTACACATACGGGGTAATAGGAAAACATGACGAAAACCACTGTAAATATTGGGGGCAGGGGTGAATTTCTCAGATTTTGGCAACTAGGCTTCTTTTTACCATTTCTGCCACAACATTTTCAGAGCCTTTCACTGATGCTTTCTCTTCAACTGCTTCAGGTGCTCCATCATCAGTATGCATTTGGATTTACTGCCAGTGCTGGTGTGAACCAACAGCAGTTTGGTGAGAGAATTCCAAGAATTCTTCCTCCCCCACCAATACCTTTCCCCCACCCCACCCACCACTCACTGCCTTTACTCCTATCACAGAGGACCAAGTCAGCCGTCTCCTAGCCACTTCTCCTGCCACCTCCAGCCCTCTAGACCCTGTGCCATCCAAATGCCTCCGTCCTCACTTCCCTGTTCTGGCTCCTGTCCTCACCACTCTGTTTAACCTCTCCCTATCCACGGGTACCTTCCCCTCTGACTTCAAACAGGCCACTGTACTTCCCCTACTTAAAAAACCCTCACTAGACCCCTCACTTCCATCCAGCTACCGTCCCATCTCCTTACTCCCTTTTGCATCTAAACTCCTAGAGAGTTTAGTCCACCAACGCATGACCCATTACCTTGACTCCAACTCCCTGTTTGATCCCCTACAATCAGGATTTCGGCCAGGCCACTCCACCGAGACTGCCCTCACCAAGGTCGTCAATGACCTCACGCTTGCCAAGGCCGAAGGAAAATACACTATCCTTCTCCTCCTAGACCTCTCCTCAGCATTCAACACTGTTGATCACTCCCTGCTACTCCAGTCCCTGCAATCTGTGGGTATCCAAGACCGTGCCCTAGCATGGTTTTCCTCCTACCTCTCAAATCGCTCCTTCAAGACCTCCTTCAATGGTTCCTCCTCAACCTCCTTCCCACTTTCAGTTGGGGTCCCCCAAGGCTCTGTTCTTGGTCCCCTGCTGTTCTCCATTTACACCGCCTCCATCGGAAAACTCATCTCCTCTCTGGGTTTCAACTATCACCTATATGCAGATGACACCCAGATTTACCTCCATACCACTGACCTCTCCACCACCACCATGGAGAAGGTATCCTCTGGTCTCTCAGCTATTTCATCGTGGATGTCTGCCAGGTTCCTAAAATTAAACCTGGATAAGACTGAGCTCCTAATCTTCCCGCCCCGTGCTGCTTCACCCCCCACTGACCTCTATGTCACTGTCAATGGCACAATCATTCATCCAACCACACAAGCCCGCTGCCTGGGTGTCACCCTAGACTCGGCCCTCTCCTTCACCTCCCACATCCAAACCGTAGCTAGAGCCTGCTATTTCCACTTACGCAACATCTCCAAGATCTGGCCTTTCCTGACCCCAGACACTACCAAACTCCTTGTCCATGCCCTCATCATCTCCCGCCTGGACTACTGCAACTCCCTCTTGTCAGGCCTTCCTCAAAACCGCATCGCCCCCCTAAAATCCATCATGAACGCAGCAGCCAGACTCATCTACTCCTCCCACCGCTCTGTCTCCACAACTCCCCTACGCAAATCCCTTCATTGGCTTCCAATTCACTTCAGAATCAGCTTCAAGATCCTATGTTTGGCATACAAATCCTTACACAAGTCCTGCCCAACCTACATCTCTGACCTGGTCAGCAGATATACACCTGGCCGCCCACTTCGCTCCTCCAACGACCTCCTCTTAACCACCCCACGCATCTCGCACTCCCATGCCAGACTGCAGGACTTCACTAGAGCTGCCCCTAACCTGTGGAACTCTCTCCCGCTGCCCATCAGGCTCGCTCCCACCTTCAACACCTTCAAAAAAGCACTCAAAACTCACTTCTTCAAGGAGGCCTACATCAACTCAACACTACCCTAATCCTTTCTGCCAATAACTTCTTGATGCACCCCCTCCTTTTGTGTCACCAGCCCCTCCCTCTAGATTGTAAGCCTTTAGCAGGGCCCTCTTCCCTTGTGTATCATACTTGACTATGTGCACTTTACCCAGAATTTGGAACTGGTAATTTTTTACCACTACCATTCCAGTTTATGATCTGGCATTGTACTATTATCTGCATTGTGTTGCGTATCTTATTGCTATTACCTGTATTGTTGTATCTATGGTCTGTTACCTGTATTGTTCTGTCAACCCTGTTATGATTGTCTGTAATCCTATTTATTGTACAGCGCTGCGTAATATGTTGGCGCTATATAAATCTAATAAATAATAATAATAATAATAAACAATGCAACTGGAAATTCAATATCTGATTTACTGCTGAGCAGATTTCCCACAATGCAGGGAAAACATAAAAGCAGCAGCCACAAGTGATGACGTAATTAGTACTGGAACAGACAGCAGGTAGCTAGACTCCATGGGCCTAGCAATCACCCCTGCAACCCCTGCCACTGCAGGGGGGGGGGGCAGAGGCTTTGGGGGCTCTGCCACCTCCCTCTCCCCAACCGTAAGTGCAGCCAATTAGCAAAAAACCCTCCCCATTCACTCAGGCAGGGAACACACTTGACAGTTTTCGTACGCGTTTTCTGCACAGAAAAACCAAGAACTCATGATAATCAATGTGCTAGTACACACTTAGTGTTGTTCGCACGCAGAAAAAAAACTGACATTCTGCATGATGAGAATGACTCTGCACATTTTGGCAGTTTTCTCTATCAATTACATCAGCTGCTGTGAAAAAACGCGCACGTTTTCCTGCATGGAAACACACTTGGTGTGCAGAAAAAGTATGCAGAAAAACGCGCACGGAAAACTGAAAGTCAAGTGTGTTCCCTGCCTCAAGAAAACTGTACAGGAGTGTGTGTAACTTTTCCGGCTTCCAGTGGCTGCTTCACAGCAGAACAATCTCTGCTGCCATTTGCCAGCTCCCAATCACAATGTTCCCAACAATGGAAAAATGTTATCATTTTTGCATGGGGGCCCTATTAAGTCTAGTTACACGCCTGCTAGTCTCCCCTTTAAACAATTCAATAATTGTTTTGTCTGAGAAGAATCCATTTGGAATTACAGAGTGTTATGTAGTTTACGGCCTACACTACAGTTACAATATAAGATCTCCAGTTTTTGTAGAAGCACTAGATGAACCTGAATAGCTCTGGCACAGCACGCAGCTCAGTACATGCCCCTGCATCAATTGTCAACTGAAATTAAACAAGCAGAATGACAAATCTCAGATGACTTCTTTCCAGCACTGTTAAAATGCAGGGCAATGATTGTTTTTCATGACTGATAACATTCTCCTTATGAGCTGAGTCTGAGAGCAGCTTTGGAGATGATCTAGCTGAGGATATCATCACTCGATACAATGTCCCCGGTTTTAAAGCTTTTGGAATAATCATTTGCATTTTCCCTCAAAATCCCTTTACACTGTGCTCTGCCAGGTTACAAGTAATCAGCTGTCACTTTATAAATCATCGCTGTACACGGACTCCAAAAGCCTTGCAGAGATGTATAATGAATACAGGATTCCTGGAGACAATGCTCATAGGTTTGTGCTAGGCAGAAGGGGTTAATTTGGGAACTCCTTAGGGAGAATGTGCCGTTCCTTACATCTGGTCTGTCCTCATTGTGTCAGGATGGATATATAGGCCTCAATGTCACCAGTTACCATCTGATAAATCAAGGCAGGGTGAGGTCTGTTTAACTTTAAGGCAGCCATAGAGAGTCTTTTTTTAAGGATTTTGTTAACCACATTTGTATAGACACACATATGGAGCCAGCACTATTGTGAATTCCAGACACTGAAATTATAGCTGGTGGGGTGGGATTGCTGGCCAGTACTGTACAAGAATGCTACATTCCTTTATATGCACATTGTCAGGAACTGGCCCGTGGCACGCCTGCGTATACGGTTCCCGACTGCGAGTTTGACCAGATTAAGCGGGGAACAGCCTTATTCAAGCTAAAACAAGGCTGGGACCCCTCAGAACACCTCTCACTGCCACCACTAGCTGTTCGCTAGACACTTCCACTCTGCTGTTGAGTCCTCAGCGCGCACTCCGCGTTTTCGTATTCGGGTCAGCTTTGCGCCTAGGCCAAATACGGGAATGCCATGCACCCACACACACACACAGTTGCAATCTTACACTGTCGTGAAGCAAAGACCCACTAACAGTCGTTCCGAACGATACTGTTAGCCACTCTGCTGTCGCTACTCGCACTGGCGTTGTTCGTACGTTGGGTCAGCTGCGCGCTTAGGCCAACGTATGACAAACGCCCCCACTCACAATGCAATTACAATTTCAAACGGTAGTGTTGCTCAAGCGTACAATTAGGCATGAAACTTATACACGGTTACACTTCAGTCTCTTCTAGGCTATGAGTGTTAGTTTAGTACGGCAGAAGTCAAGCTTATTAAATAATAATTTAATATTCCAGAAAAACATGGAACAGTGCAGGCCCTAATTTTCCGGACCGTTCTGCTTAGCAGAATGGATCCGGACAAAAATGCAGCAGTATTGGGGGCAATGAGAAAAGGAATGTTTCTTCACACAAGTGAAGAAACGGACCATTCCACCGGGGGTAGGCTAGGGAGGGTTTATACATACCTAATCTTCCGTAGAGGCTTCCGTCTTCTTCCGTCATGTGACTAGTCACATGACCAGGCATGGTCGGAATAGCCGATTTCCGTTTCCGGCACAATTCCGCATTCCGTCATATAGAAATTCCGTTACCGTTCCATTCCGACGGTATACCGGGGCAGTTCCGCGGAATTCCGATTTATACGGAATTCCGTCGGAAAAATTTTAAAATCTCTCTCTCTCTCTCTCTCTCTGATCAATTCGATAGAAAAAGTAGCATGATTAAGGATTTGTACTTTTTGAAAAGCATGCTTATATACCATAGCTGGGATTTGAACCCAGAACCTAGTGTGTAGTAGGTATCTGTCTTACCCTCTAGACCATGACCCACACTACATGCTAAAGCTGGCGGTAGCATAAACCATACTTCCATTATGATCAATTCGATAGAAAAAGTAGCATGATTAAGGATTTGTACTTTTTAAAAAGCATGCTTATATACCATAGCTGGGATTTGAACCCAGGACCTAGTGTGTAGTAGGTATCTGTCTTACCCTCTAGACCATGAACCACACTGCATGGTAGTAGGTATCTTACCCACTAGTAAGGCTGAGGCTGGAGAGGCTGCAGCCTCAGGGCGCAGTGTAGGAGGGGGTGCACAATTCATTCAGCTGTCATTCCCAATTGTGTTTGAAGCAGAAAGAAATAAGAAAAGGTGATACATGGCAGCGACTGCAAGCCAGATAAGTAGAGATTAGGTGTTGGGGGTGGGGGGGGGGGCCCTGGGGCACCTCTTAGTGTAATAGCAATCAGTGTGTGACAGCTGGGGTGGGAGGGATGGGGGGGCGCACTTTGCTGTCTCAGCCTTGGGTGCTGAAGGACCTTGTCCCACCTCTGACCACACTACATGCTAAAGCCTGGCCCTGAGTGTGGTTGATGGTCTAGAGCAGTGGTCCTCAAACTAAGGCCCGCGGGCCGAATGTGGCCCCCTAAGGCTTTCTTACCGGCCCCCCACACAGAAAATGTATTGCTTATAAATGCAGTCAGCTACATCTTTAAATATTGGTGGTCCACATATGGAATAGCAGTGCAGCACCCCCCATCCACATGGAAGCCAGAAAGCAGAAATTTTGCTGGTTTCCAATCAAATTCCACATCAGGTGACACTGCTGTCCAATTGGCTTGCAGATTGTCACCTGGGTATGCTTCACTGTCTGGTCCGCAAAGACTTCTACATCATTTTATGTTTACTCCGGCCCACCAGCGGTCTGAAGTATGTTGACCCGGCCCTCAACCCAAAACGTTTGGGGACCCCTGGTCTAGAGGGTAAGACAGATACCTACTACACACTAGGTCCTGGGTTCAAATCCCAGCTATGGTATATAAGCATGCTTTTCAAAAAGTACAAATCCTTAATCATGCTACTTTTTCTATCGAATTGATCATAATGGAAGTATGGTTTATGCTACCGCCAGCTTTAGCATGTAGTGTGGGTCATGGTCTAGAGGGTGAGAGAGAGAGAGGGAGAGAGGGAGAGGGAGAGGGAGAGAGAGAGAGAGAGAGGGAGAGGGAGAGGGAGAGAGAGGGAGAGAGAGGGAGAGAGAGGGAGAGAGAGGGAGAGAGAGGGAGAGAGAGGGGGAGAGAGAGAGAGAGAGAGAGAGAGAGAGAGAGAGAGAGAGAGATTTTTTTGTGTTATTCCGGAAAATTCCGTCGGAATTATAAAATTTCCGCGGAATTCCGTTTGAGAGGTATAGGAATTCCGATTTGACTACCGGAATCGGAATTAACCTAATTCCGGCCGGAATCACGGAATTCATAATTCCGCGGAATTTTCCGAGCATCCCTACACATGACGCGCTGTGTAGTCACGGCGGAAGAAGAGGAAGCCTCTACCGCCGGCTGCTACAGAAGATTAGGTATGTATTTGCTGTGTGAAAACAGATCCGATCAATTATTGATCAGATACGTTTTCATATGTGAACCGGGCCACGGACTGAGCCATCCGGATCCGGTGAAGGGGAGATCGGATCCGCTCACCGGAACCTTTTGGCTCATTTACCAGATGTGAAACGGGCCTTAGTGCATGTACTACTGTAGTTCCATGCACACAACCACAGCAGAAACATATGTTTAACAAAGCCAGGACAATCTTGATTTATTAAAGAATATTGGCCTTGATTCACAAAAGGCCAGAAAAATCACTGTGCACACACAGTGCAATACACTGGTGGAGAACCTAGCAGTTTGGCTGTTTGAAAGGGGAAGCAGCCATGTCATAAATCCCTTCATTAGCCAGCTGTTTGGTTTGAGCAACACTCTTATCTAATTTCAAATAGATTTATGAATTACTCTGTCCAATTTTAGAAAATCTGGTGCTGTTTCTGCATTGTAAGAACCAGCATGGGGAAGTTTTAGTTTTAATAATGGTCATCCAATGTGTCTTTCATTGCAAAGAAGAATACCTTTCAATTCTGATCTATAACACAGAACATTTATATTGTGCTTTTCTCCTGGCGGACTCAAAGCGCCAGAGCTGCAGCCACCAGGACGCGCTCTATAGGCAGTAGCAGTGTTAGGGAGACTTGCCAAAGGTCTCCTACTGAATAGGTGCTGGCTTACTGAACAGGCAGAGCCGAGATTCGAACCCTGGTCTCCTGTGTCAGAGGCAGAGCCCTTAACCATTACACTATAACGGCCATGGGTTCACCTGCTCTTCATACAAAAGGAAACACAAAGTCTATTTAGTTTATTAATGAATTAAAAATCATGAAATATACTTATACCCTTTGTATATATATACATTATTATGCACCTGTTTATGTGCCTCTTGTAACCACTGTCAGATTCAGAGTTCCTTTACAGACCCAGATTTTGGAGAGGGGCAATACGAACAGTATCACTTACAGTGTTAGGGAGTCTAGCCCAAAGACTCCTTACTGAATAGGTGCTGGCGTACTGAACCAGAAGAACTGAGATTCAAACCCTGGTCACCTGTGGCAGAGGCAGAGCCCTTAACCAGTACACTATCCAGTCTCTCCACACTATCCAGCCACTACAATGATTCATCAGTGATTCACCAGCATTATGCTGCGCTTCAATGTCATATAAGAGAATTGGGCATGTCTCTGACCAGTCTGTTTTGGTCTGATGTGCAACGGGCAATGTGAAGTCACATAGCCAGATGTGCTCTCTAGCTGAGCTATACAGAACTATGTAAATTACAGAACTTTGTGGACAGAATAACAACTTTTTTGGCAAGGAAGACATTTCACATATTCTGACTTTCAACAATGCATTTAGCTGGACTTCAGCTATATCAAGGCAGTGTCAGTCCTAAGTGGGTTTAGTTTGTTTTGACTGAAAGATAACTCACAAATATTTGACAATGATCTCACAAGGAAAGCCATAACACAATGCCAAGACCAGATAAATTAGAAAAGGGAAGCCCTATTAAAACAAGAACTCTGAACTGTTTCAATAATAGAAAGAGAAAATGCTATAGAGCCATAACAGATAAACCATCACTCCTTAAATCACCACCCTTCATCCTAAAATTTAAGTGAGGATTCATATTTTTTTCATAGGGTTCTTTATAACGTTGGAAGCACATGTTTTGTTATTGCTGGACCAGGAATATAAATGTGGTTTAACTTTGTCTGACCTTATTCTGTGGATGTCTTTAAAATTGGTTTTAAGAATTATTACAATTGCTGAGAAAGAATTGTTTTGAACATTAGGGCAGTCTCAACTAAAGGTTTTTGCTAGCTAAACAGTAAAAGTAATGCTGTTATATTGCCAGGAGTTATTTTTTTCTTCGACATATAGCCGAGCAACATTCTCAATGAAGTATTGAAAACGAGTTTCAAAATTCCTTTTATTTCCCCTTCCTATCGCTCATTGAACACTTTTCCTGACAGTCCTGTCACCAGCAGCAAAATGTGGATAGTCACATGGGATGGGTGTTGCAAAGACAGAAAGTGGAGAAAAATCCCCCTAAAAAATACCTTAACCACAAATACAAATCTTACAATATTATAATTATATATAAAACATTATGTTTATTTATGTATGTAGGTATATGTTATATTAGAGAAAAATACTCCCCCACCCCCAATCTCTAAAACACAAAAACACACCGTAAATGTCTTCAGACATCAAAGTTATGACACAAAAACATACTATTCTAGTCCCCTCATGCACTGCTCTGGATCCTTTTAAGACATAATCAGGTTCCATGCAAAGTAAACTGCTACTATGGCATGATGCACAGCGGGATCCAGTGTAGTCAAACAAGGTTCAGGGCTCACTAGAGGCTTTGGAATTTGAATAGGTGAGTTAAAAGTTCCTGCTTGGACAGGGAGGGTGTAACGATCCGCTCAGCTGCCTGCGCAGGCAGGCAGCCTTTTGACCATTGTTCAGGTCTGCATGCTGCAGGACTCTGGAAAGAAGAGCTTCTGTCAGTTTTGCAGCTTGTGCTTGCTGAGGAATTTGCATACGTTGTCATGCAAATTGCCTGGCCACATTCATTGGAGGCGTGTACTATAAGTAGTATGTGTGTCCCACAATGCTTCGCTGCTCATAGAGGTTTGTTCCTGCTGGACTCACCTGGAGTGTCAGCCACTGCTATCTTAGTATAGTTAATTCTTGGGGAGTGCTCCTTGCATTCCTAGTTAGTGCAGTCGGTTTGTGTATAATTTGTACTGCCTATTCTGTCTTGTCTTGTCTGTCGCGATTGCGCTGTCACCAGCGGCGGTTGATAGCGAATCGCTCTGTCTTGTTTGGATCGCACTAGCCTCTAGCGGTAGCGGCTGTGGATCCTTCTGATCTGAGTTCCTGGAGTGTAGGCTGGAGCGGCGGTTGCTACCGGCTACCTCATCTGATCTGTCTTGTTTAGATCGCACTAGCTGCTAGCGTTAGCGGCTGTGGATCTTTCTGATCTGTGTTCCTGCTTGGATCACACTTGCTCTGGCGGAAGAGCGGTGAATCCTTTCTGCCTAGTTCCTGTTTCTCGTCTGTCTGTCTTGTCTGATACGGGCGCTTGCTGTAGGCTCGGTGAGGTAACCGTTAATCAAGCGTTCACGTTCTTTGTTTCGTGTTTGTCTGTTGATGGTTAGTTAGGCGTGCTTGTCTCTATTGTGCTTATCACGTGGAGACCGCGCATAACCGCGTGCACTGTTGCGAATGAGTGCGGTGTTCGCGGTTAGCTAGCGTTTGTTATTTTCCGTATCTCCTCTTTGTATGATTTGCTGTGCCTTTGCTATCCTCGTATTCTGTTCTGATCTGCCTTGTGTCACTTCTGGCAATCGCCGTTCTTGCGGTTGCGTTCCTGTTTCCCATCTGCTGTTGTGTGTGCGCGGTCGCGGGGTGGCGACTAGATTGGCGCACACACATACAACCTGTCCCTTTGCTCGTTCTTATTCGCAATCACTTCTCTTGCGATTGCGTTCTGCGCTTTGTACAATTCCTGTCTGGCATTTGTGGAGGTACAGAGGATTGGTTCCTCTGCATTCCCCAGCGCCATCTGCCGACAGGAATTTCCCTCTACTGGTGCTTGCACCAAAAGCTGGGTTCTAGTATCTTGACACGCTTGTGGAGGACCTCCGCAGTGTCAGCGCACGTCTTGGCGCGCTGAACACGGAGATATCCCACAATCGTTACAGAGGGTAAGTATCTGTCCTTGCTCGACACCCTATGATTCTGGCTGTACATTAGAGAAAGACAAAAGGAAAGGCATTCTCTGTGTTTCACACAGATATCTCATGAGTCATGACCTGACCGGATGTGAATGAGGCAATCTTGGCCCATAATATACTAATGTGCAAATTCTGCTTCTGTCATATGATATCAGCCAATATATGAGCTGTAGAAGGTATGGATGTTCGCGGGATGAGAGCAAATTCCGTTCCGCCGGAATTCGCGGATTCCGTCAGCGCTGAATTCCGTCGCTATGAAAATTCCGCCTGATTTTTGCGCAATTCCACAGAATTCCGGATTCCGGCGGAAAAAAATTAAAATAATCGCAAATGGAACCTTATTTATGCTATATGGTAACCCATAGACCCTATTAACTGTTCCCTTAGTCCTTTTTCTACCTCCTCCCTTTTTCAATCCGGCGGAATTCTGAAATTGCCTGTGAAATTCTGCCGGTATCCGTTGATGGTTTTAAGCTGAAAATTCAGTTCAATGAGAGAGAGAGAGAAAGAGAGAAAGAGAAAAAGAGAAAAAGAGAAAAAGAGAAAAAGAGAAAAAGAGAGAAAGAGAGAAAGAGAGAAAGAGAAAAAGAGAAAAAGAGAAAAAGAGAAAAAGAGAAAAAGAGAAAAAGAGAAAAAGAGAGAAAGAGAGAGAGAGAGAGAGAGAGAGAGAGAGAGAGAGAGAGAGAGAGAGAAAGAGAGAGAGAGAGAGAGAAAGAGAGAAAGAAAGAGAGAGAGAGAGAGAGAGAGAGAGAGAGAGATCATTCTCTTGGTTATATCACAATGGTACATGCTAGGCTGGCTTCAGCATGTACCATTGTAGTGTGTTGTGTTGGTGGTATAATGGTTAGGATAGCAGCCTACCGAGCATTAGACCTGGGTTCAATTCCCGGCCAAGGTATGTAGGCTGGCTTTTGAAATCCTACAATTCCCTGGAAGACAAGACCCTCCCCAGGAAGGAAGGGAGTCTATCCAGTAGAACTCATTTTTATTAGGCAGAAATCAGTTCGGTAGGGAAAAAAATTGAATTCCGTAAAATTCTTCAGAATTTCATATTTTTCCGCGGAAATTCCGCTTTAGCGCTATAGCAATTCCGTTCCATCGCATCGGAACTGGAATCACCAAATTCCGGCCGGAATCACGGAATTTATAATTCCGTGGAATCCAGTGACCATCCCTAGTAGAAGGGGTTTGGTGGTTATTGTGGGGAACAAAAAGCACCTAAATGAGAAGTAGAGAGACCAGGAGCCCAGTGGTGCAGTATAGTTAGATATAAGGGGATGAAAGTATATATGATTATATACTCACAAAGGGTGCAACCACGGTATAAGCCCAAGGGAAATTCACTGTTCCTGCTCGGTGCTCCAGGTCCTGCTGCATACTGGATGATCACTATCCTATAATTCAATACACTTTCCAGAAAACTGTAAAGCTGTTACCTCTAAAGGAGGTCTGACTGATAGAAGGGTAGGGTGGAGGCACCCAAAAGATAGGTGTTAAAACTTTAACCAGTTCCAGATTTCTGCTACGTATATATACGCCCCTGTGTTTACCTCTAGCAGATCAGGGGCGTATATATACGCACTGTTTACTCACCGCCGCCAATCGCGATTCCAGCGCCGTTTCCACCGCATCCCCGTTCTTCTGTGTTCAGGGGATGAGAATAATCCATTCTCAGCCCTGATCCCCGTGCCGATATGAATGGGAGAGAGAGCATCTCTCATTCATAACCCCAAGGAAACTGTTACAAACAGTTTCGTTCCTATCTGCTGTAAACAGCAGACAGTGAGCTAAATGTAGTGCCATCTTGTGGCCAAAAAGTAAAATACAACCATATATACCCCAATATACCATAATACACTCTTACATTCAAACATGTATTTAAATATTTACTATTGTTAAACCCCTTCCACCCCTAACCCATAGTTACCAAAATAAAACTTGTAAATAAAAAATAAAAAAAATTACAACATTAAAAAAAAACCTACATAAATAGTTACTTTAGGGACCTTTTAAATATGTATGTTATGTCGATATATTAATGTTGCTTTTGTAAAAAAAAGCCTATAATTATGTTTATAGTATAAAAAAACACTAAACTGAAAAAATACACCTTTGTTTCCAAATAAAATATTATCGCCATACATTGTACTAGGGACGCAATTTAAGTATTGTAATTAACGGGACAAACGGGCAAATAAAATGTGACTGTTTTACCTACAATAGCACTTTTTTTTTAAACTACAATGGCTGAAAACTAAGAAATGATGAATTTTTGCAATTTTTCTCTTCTTCTTCCCTGTAAAATGCATATATAATAAAATAATTCTTAGCAAAAAGTATTGTCCAAAGAAAGCCTAGTTTGTCCCGCAAAAAATAATACATAGATTGTTTCAGTGTGTTAAGTAGTCAAAGTTATTGGCGAATGAATGGGAGGTGCGTTATGTGAAAATTGCTCTGGTCTTGAAGTGGAGAAAATCTGTGGTAGGGAAGTGGTTAAACCATAACGTGTAACCGAGAGGTAATTGTTTACCTCTCCATAAGATACAGACACCAGTAGAACTAGAAAAATATTTATTTAAAAAATGTACAATGCATTTCGTGGGTCATGGCCTGCATTCAGTGTAAAAATGCCTTAAAAGCACAGTGTAGTAAAGTGTATATAGATGTGCCTACACTCTACTCCTTATGCTGCTTAGGCATTTTTTGTATTGACCTGAGGAAGCGGACCATGACCCTCAAAACGCACTGTCAATTTTTAGAATAAATATTTTTCCACTTGAACTGGTGTCTGTATCTTCTGGAGAGGTAAGCAATTACCTCTCATTTACAAGTTATGTTATAAAGTTTCAACTCCCATATATTTTGGGCGCCTCCACCTCTCTATCAATATATGAACTGAGCTGCTTTTTTTTAGCTGAAGGGATTTACCTTTAAAAATGTATACACAAGGGAAGGGACTTTACCTTTTGTCTTTTTCTTTGTCCTGTAGATGGTGGTATACATCCTGGGCTGGGGATTAGCTGCGTAGCAGTGTTTTGTTTTGTTTTTTTGCCTAGGGAATTCTGAATTAGATTTGTGACCTTCCCCCCATTTGTCCACGTAAG
This sequence comes from Hyperolius riggenbachi, assembly GCF_040937935.1. Taxonomy (NCBI): domain Eukaryota; kingdom Metazoa; phylum Chordata; class Amphibia; order Anura; family Hyperoliidae; genus Hyperolius; species Hyperolius riggenbachi. The sequence continues at coordinate 169,451,047 of NC_090654.1, read as the reverse complement.
GGACCCTTCTCTTCTTGAACTTGGCTGTGTGCTAGGTACATTACTTTTTACTTCTATTTGGAGCAGGAGTACTTTAAGATGCATGTTAAACAGACTTTGACAGTCAACCAATCCAAACATCTTTGGCTGCATCAAGTGATGTTTTTGTGTGTCTGTGGTTGTCTGGCAGACACTCTTCAATCTTGCAGAGATTTCAGAGGAAAATGGTCAATAAAATTAGGAAACATTGCCTATTTGCTATTATTATCTTTTGCACTGTCAATGCCTGGCCTGCTTGTGCTCACTCTGATTTTTCATTGCACAAATATGAGTTGTTTGCCCACACAATGCACAGCCATTTGTGAAGTTATCAACACACAACATGCCCTGAGGGAGGTCAGATGGTGCCCTCGTGTGTCCAATGGCAGTCTACCACATGTAGGTGATATCTGTTTATTACGCTCTTCATTTACTGCTTCATATTAACTTATGTAGCACTGATAAAAAAAAAACTTGAAATGGCACTAACTGGAATGCGACACAACATAGACACGAGATGTTACCCCTTGACACACATATGGCCTGATGAACGGTCTCCAGAGCTTAAAAACATTGAGGATGAGGAACTCTGAAGATTAGAGGCTTCAAATGTCAGCTATGAGTTGGAAAAAGTTTGCAGCTCTTAATGCTTCTGAGGCTGCACAAATGAACTGCCTATTTGAACTAGCCCTAAGTAAACCAGGCCAATGGCCCCAACACATAAAACCTTTCTCAAATGTTACTTTCCCTAATCTTTTTTTTCCCTTTACCTATATAGAATATTTTTTAAAGAAAATCTGTAATGAAAAAAAACGCCTCTGGGGGGTACTCACCTCGTGTGGGGGAAGCCTCCAGATCCTATTCAGGCTTCCCCTGTCCTCCTCGGTCCCACGGTGGTGGCGAAAATCCTCCCGGAGCGGCGGCGATGTAAATATTTACCTCTTGGCTCCAGTGCAGGCGCAGTATCCGCACGGAGATAGACGAAAATAGCTGATCTCCATCGGGACGCTCTACTGCGCAGGTTCAAGGCTCCTGCGCCTGCGCAGTAGTGTGGACCCGACAGAGATCGGCTATTTTCGCCTATCTCCATGGGAAGAGCTGCAACAGCGTGGGCTGCAGCAAAACCACTGTGGTACACAGGAGGGCGGGGGAAGCCTCAATAGAGTCTAGAGGCTTCCCCCTACTGAGGTGAGTACCCCCCAGGGGAACTTTTTTTCAGTACAGGCTTTATTTAAAGGGAACCTAACCTGAGAGGGATCTGGATGTTTCCTATAAAACAATATCAGTTGCCTTGCAGTCCTGCTGATCTCTTTGGCTGCAGCAGTGGCCGAATCACAGACCTGAAACAAGCATGCAGCTAATCCAGTCTGACTTCAGTCAGAGCACCTGATCTGCATGCTTGTTCAGGGGCTGTGGCTGAAAGTATTAGAGACACATGATCAGCAGGAGAGTCAGGCAACTGGTATTATTTTAAAATGAAAAATCCATACCCTTCTCAGTTTAGATTCCCTTTAAAGAGCCACTGAAGCGAAAAATAAAATATATGTATGGCATAATGATTTTTATGTGTAGTACAGCTAAGAAATAAAACATTAGGAGCAGAGACATAAGTCTAATATTGTTTCCAGTACAGAAAGAAACTCCAGTTGTTATCTATGCAAAAGAGCCATTGAACTCCACGACTTTCAAAGTCGCAAAGAGCTCTGTCTTCTGAAGCTTATTATCTCAAGTGTCTGCCACTGTATTGCTTGTTTTTTTGCAGAGAACAGTTCAAAAGTTCATAGCCTGCTCTGTAAAATCATTTAGAAATCTGAGTAGTGTGTAAACTGCAAATATTAGAGAATGATGCAATGTTATAAAAAAAACAAAACTATATAACTAAAATTAAAAATAAGAATATTTTCTTTGCTACTAATGTTATAGTAATTATCCGTACTACACAGCTTAATTGTCATAATTTTTCAGTGTCTCATTAAACACCAACCAGAAAACAAAAAGTAATAGAAATAAGGAGAAAAAAAGTAATATTAACCACTTAAATACCAGCGGTCTCTGCCCCCTTAAGGACCATAAACCGCTGGTACAGAAATGGCGTAATCGACGACGAGTGGTGGTGACGGCGACAAAAACATCAAATCGCCACACTTCCCCACCGCAACCTCCGTCACCACTGCACGTCAGGAACCTGGGCCACACACTCTGCCGTCTCTATGATGGCAGAGTTCCTGTGAGCTGGTCAGGAGGAGCCGCTTTCATTGGCTCAGGAGCCACTTTCCAATGGGAGCGGCTTACATTGAAAGACAGGGCCAGAAGCCAATGAAATTGGTTCCTGACCCCCTCACAGGGCTCTGCCGTTATAGAGACAGGCAGAGCAAGTGAGCTGCTTCGAGAGACATCGGTATTCAGCGGCAAGATCGGTGGGAGCGACAGAAATGGCTGATGCGTGCAGCGGCGACTAATTGAAATGTACGCCCTGCCATCCAGGTGACCACCAAAACAGGGTGCAGATTTCAATTATCTTGGTACTAAAGTAGTTAAAACATATTTAATCAGGAACGTATTTAATAAAGTTGGAGCCGCCTTTTTTTATCCCAGTGGACTGATTATCTATCTATCTATCTATATATATATATATATATATATATATATATATATATATATATATATATATATCTATATATATATATATATGGATCCCTCCTGCAGCATGTCCTGTCGGTTGCAGTGGAGCTGCAACCGAGCAGTTTTGATTTCTCTGCTTGCATTTGGTTGCTTAGTTTTGATTGCATTTGCAATAAGTCTCATTGCCATCTGCAATCACTCTGCAGTTCAAAGCAGCTCAGGATGTTGTCATGAATCCACCCATGGCTTGCTGCAGTTGAACTGCAGCCAGACAGCTATGGATTTCTTACATTCATGTTGTTGCATAATTTGGCATGCATTTGTAATGAGAATCCTTTCCATTCACAGTCAGCTTTCAGCCTTCATTTAGACTAAGGGCTGGTGCACACCAAAACCCGCTAGCAGATCCGCAAAACGCTAGCAGATTTTTAAACGCTTTTTTTTATTTTTATGAGGCGTTTTGCTAGCGTTTTGCGGATTGCTGCTGCGGTTTTCAGTATAGTAGATTTCATATATTGTTACAGTAAAGCTGTTACTGAACAGCTTCTGTAACAAAAACGCCTGCAAAACCGCTCTGAAGTGCCGTTTTTCAGAGCGGTTTGCGTTTTTCCTATACTTAACATTGAGGCAGAAACGCATCCGCAATCCAAAAAATGCCTCACCCAGGCATTTTTCGTTTCTGCAAAACGCCTGCCGCTCTGGTGTGCACCACCCCATTGAGATACATTGACCAAGCAGATCCGCAGCCGCAAGCGGATCTGAAAACGCCCAAAAAGCCGCTCGGTGTGCACCAGCCCAAACAGAGGATCGCGTGATTACCATTCAGCAGTGTGGGAATTTGCATGTCTGCTCTCATTGGCTGATGTCCATAGAAAAGCCTGCTCCTCTTCCCACACCTTGCCCATCATAGCATTCAGCTTTGCCTTAGTTGATTGCTGGGTTCCTTGTGTGACGTTTGAATATTGTATTGCATTACCTTGCTTTGTCTGCTTGGACGTTCACTGCACCAGCTGGGGTACAGTGAAGTATTTTCCTATCCTGATACTTTGGAGACTCCCTTCACCACGTTGGTGACTGGTAGGATTCTTGCTAGTCCTGTTCCTGTGGAAGTAACTATAGGCTACTAGTTGCTATTAGTTACGCTCCAACTTGATTGTCTTGTCTGTGTCAGTGTGGATGTTTTCTATCGCTGGGGCAGCAATTAGATTTGCAAAAAATTCCGTCTGTCTGTCGTTCGTCCTTATTGCTCAGTGTGGTGAACGTCATATGCTCAGGGCTGCGGTCGCACTGAGTAAACATTGTGTCTTGTTTATTGTGGCGGTTATCGGTAGCTGATAAGCATTCCGTCTGTCTGTCTGTTGTCTGTCTTTGTTATTCAGTGTGGTGGACATCAGATGCTCTGTGCTGCGATCGCACTGAGCAACCATTGTGTCTTGTTCATTGTGGCAGTTATCAGAAGCTCAGAGCTGCGGTCACTCTGAGTAATCTTACTCCCTTGTTCATAGCTCCTGGTGTGAGCTATGTAATCTCCTCTACAAAAGCATTCCGCTCTATTACCTAATATCACTCAGCTGCATAGTCTTGCTTGCTCTGGTGGTACTCTGGTTTTCTCTGCCTCAGCCGATATACCTTGCACGTTAAGACTTGGGGGCAACCAAAGTCAGGAGAAATATTCAGTGTCCTGTTCAAGCGGGGGCTTGTCTATAGGTGAAGACCGTGGGCCGAGCTCAGAGCTACGGCACTAGATTGGGGTATAGTGGCTGAAAGAAAACAGGAGATTTGCCAGGCATTACAATACAGTTCCAATTATCTGAACCTAACTAGCAGTCTCAACCAACCAGCACAAATTGCCGGCAGCATTCCCAGTGGCGAAGGCCAAAATCTTAGGCCATTTGTGGGCCCTGCTGTGACTGGGCTCCACAGCTCCTAAAAGGTTAATATATTTTCAATTACTGTAATTTATCACAGAGTTCATGGTATGTATATAATGCGGGGTATAGTACTGTATTAGCTAAGCCTATTTTTAACATTGAGTCTCAAGTACACTTATTCGACATCAGTCGATCCCCGTCAGTGCTGGGTGACCGAGACTCTATTGTATAGGAAGAAAAAATAAGGTGAACTAGGCCTAGTTTTGCCCACCAGGTGTCTAGGCATTAATGCTAACCCTTGCTACACCATTTGTATCACACTCCAATTCCATAAAAGAGGAATGGCTCAGATATGTAGGAAACTGCAAAGAGATATACACTGCTTTTACTTTTTTGACTTCTCCACAGCAAATACATAAGATTGTACAGCATCAGCAAGTTAACCTAATCACTTAAAATGTTTATCCGAGAACATCTTTATTGACGTGTATCTCACAAACCAGCATGCAGTGTGCATTTGTCACGTTAATTTTAGATACACTACAAATAGCGGATAGAATAGACAGGCAGCTGTGCGGAGAAGCGTGACTCCCATCTACAGATTAACCCTTCCCCTTCCAGCAGCCGTCTCGGTCATCCAAGAGACAGATTCTCATATCACGCTACATGCCCGGCACTTAAGAAAGCAAAGTACAGCATGGATATTTATATATGTATGCGGGACTGGTAAGTACACAAGTGCTTTTCATACAAGTGCCTGCTATATTTATCTGTCACTGACTACTTGGAAAGAATTACTAATCCCCATTTTAGAAAGGAGTTAAAAGAATTCTTCCTACTTAATCCCACTTTCCATCATCTGCTTCATACACTTTCAGGAATCACTATTTTGAAATTGTAATCATTTGTAAGTATAGCTTTGGCACATTTGAAATGTCCAGATATGACAATTATCCCACAGAGCATGACTTTAGTAACAGTCAAGTGCACAGAAACCTAGCATCAATTAAAGACAAACTCCAGATGTGACTGGAAACATCTGAAAGGGAGAACATTGTGGGAATTGCATTTGATTAAGGAGAAAATTTAAATTCTGTTCATATTGTAACTCAGCTTCTGCTTGATAGATCTGAAAAAAGCAGCATCAAAACAGTTCCTACAGACCCTGCTGTAATTTCTTTCAGCAAATCTTGAAGCAGGATTTTGAGCTGCTGAAGACTCACAGAACACGAAAAGGGTTATGTTGAGATGGTGGCTAAGGCTGAGATTCAAATTTGAAACTGCAGCGCTGGAAGTGTAAGTTCAGAATTCTAACCAGACTAGACTAAAAATGAACAACTGGATAAACCTATAAGGCTGAGTTTGCATATGTGATTCCTGTCCATTTCCCTGCACGCAAATTCGTATGCGGAATCACAGCTTATTGAAATCAATAAACTGCTTCCGTATACATGTGCGGGAAAATAAATCGGAGTGCTTGCTGCATTATTCGGACATCATATCAAAATCACCAGAGCTGTATTGGCACATATAGCACGCTAGGCTGCACGACCGTGCGTAACGCGTTTCCATGTTTTTAGCTTGCGGTGCTGTCATGCAGCTCTTGCTGCTATAGCAACGCAGCTTCAGGAATCAGCCCCTATGTACACAACTTGCACTATGCTATTTGCTTACATACTGGTAAAAATGTTGTTCGATACCTGTGCATGGCAATCTTACTGGTATATGTTGTAAAATGTACTTAAAGAGAATCTGTATTGTTAAAATCGCACAAAAGTAAACATACCAGTGCGTTAGGGGGCATCTCCTATTACCCTCTGTCACAATTTCGCCGCTCCCCGCCGCATTAAAAGTGGTTAAAAACAGTTTTAAAAAGTTTGTTTATAAACAAACAAAATGGCCACCAAAACAGGAAGTAGGTTGATGTACAGTATGTCCTCACATAGAAAATACATCCATACACAAGCAGGCTGTATACAGCCTTCCTTTTGAATCTCAAGAGATCATTTGTGTGTTTCTTCCCCCCTGCATCTCTCATGCACTGAAGTTTCAGGCTGCTCTTTTCTTCCTGCAAACAGCTTTGCCCTTGTCTGTAATTCCTCAGTATGTGAAAGCCCAGCCAGCTCAGAGGACGATTTATCCAGCTTGTAAAAGATAAGAGAGAAGAGAGAAGCTGCTCTAATCTAAATAACACACAGGCAGTGTGCATAGAGGGGCCTGGAAGGGGGAGTTCATAGCAGAACCACAACACTGAAGAACTTGGCAGCCTTCCAGACACAGGCCTGACAAGTCTGACAAGAGAGAGATAAGTTGATTTATTACAGAGACTGTGATAGTACAAAGTGCTGCAGTAAGCCAGAACACATTAGAATAGCAATTTTTGTTACGGAGTCTCTTTAATAATAAACGCAAAGGGTAATTACACTTACGCAAAAAAATGATTATGACCTTAAAATTTAGGGACAAATAAAAATGACTGTGGGGGTCCACAGGAAATGTTTTCTGGGTGTGCTTTTTTCTGACTTACAAAGTGAAGGAAATTGGCATAAACCACTAAGGAAATCAGAGGTACTATTTATGTTGCTGTGTCCCACACATCCTTCCTGTGAAATGAATGGGTGCAAGATGGTCCTATTCATTATGGCAGGTAGCTTTTTATATGGGGTAGGGGCTCAGTCATTTATCCTTTACTTCACATGATCACACCTATGATAATGAAAAATTAATACTGGATCAACAAGAATGATCTTTAGAGACACCAACATGGCTTTATCCTTTGGTTAACATGAACAAAATGAACTGTCATAACCTGTCAACAGCATGCAAATCTATGATCTTGTGTACGTGTGCTTTCCACTAGACAACACTGTCTGCTGTCGTAACCATCAGTGACCAGAATGCACATCTGCTGTCACCTGATCTCGTCAGGATTGGCAGGAGAAATAATTCAGAAGAATTCAGAAACGACACCGGATTAATTGTGTGACCTCGATTTCAGGCAGATTAAGTAAGAGAAAGGGGCTAGGACTGAGGATGAGCTTTGCCCGTTACAGCTGTCCACGGTGGCATGACCGTCAGTCACTCCCTGGCCTGTTGAGTGAGTAGAGGAGACAGCATCTCTTTGATGATGCATGTGAAAAAAAAATATTGCAAGGGGCTTTGAGATGCAAAAATAGCTAGTTGTGCTTGTGATGGGCAACTCACAACACCACCCGCGTGTGCAGGCGATGAGAAGGAGTGTGTCTCACTCAAAAGAAGGTCATTAATGAAGATGGATGGATAACCAGACAAGTCAGAACTTTCCCAATGTTTATCTTTCTGTTGTTCAAGTTTGAGAAAACCTGCTAGCAGGTCCGGTACAGCAGCCAGCAATGAAAGGTGAGACAAAAAAAATCCCCAGTGCTAACATTTCTCAGGCCTACAGCAATTTCCTAAAACTTTTCCTGAGATTAGGAAGATAATTCTCCCCAGAGCCTCTGGCTAGAGCTTCTCATAAAATATGTATAGGGTTCCTTGCAGGGAAAAAAAAAATCTCATATGTTTCTTATGCACAGACATCTGTGCAGTGTGAATGAATGTGTGCATTAAAACAGTTATAGAATATGTAGGCTGATCTCAATGCTTGATATTATACCATGGAACATGTAGTTATTTCAGGATGCAGACTCTATTGTGAGCTAAAGGTAGATACCACTAAAAAGGGGGAAAAGGAATATTTATGAAATGTGTACAGTGCATGCAAAGTACCTGTCTTTTATGTGCTTTTTACCAAAGTGCAAGTTTGTTTTTGAAGGTCATACTATGTATTATTGTTTATTATGCCCAATGACCTTTATGCACCTATTATGCACAATGATCTTTTAAGTCAGACACTTTCACGGATATTTTGAATATGCAAGTAAAGATGTCCAATTCAATGTAAACATTCTGCAAAAAAACATGGTTGTTTGTTAATATCTATTTCTATACATACCCAGTAGTAATCATACTGTACATATGCTGTATGAGACAGAGAGAGACACATAGTGAGGCCATTGTTGCTAATTATATTCAAATCTTTCCTGTCTCTGTGCCATTATATAGTGGATGGGACTTACTTATCCCAACTCTCTATGCTGGTGCTGTGGCTAAGTGGTTAACACTGTTGCCTGACAGCTAGAGAATCTAAGGAGTGTGTAGAGTATCCATGTTCCTATGGGTTTTCTCCAGGTGCAATAATTTCCTTCCAAATGCAAAGTGGTTGGTGAAACTGGAATGTGGTAGAGATATTGGACTACATTGTAAGGACCTTTTTCAAGAAAATGAGTGATAAAAATGGTTTAATGTCAAAGCCATATATACAAATGCCCAAATGTTGCATTCTGGTTTGCAAAATATTGGTATCTGCAGCTATAAATGTAAAATGTGTCCATGTGAAGCCTCCCAGTTGAAAGCGTTAACAACAGGCCCTATGTGCAGAGTGGCTGTTTGGCTCAGAATCATTATACTGTTCAGGCTGCATGGGGGGTGGAGCACAGCAAGGACATTCTGATAAGACTGAATCATGCAGGACCGAATGTCAGTGCTGCAGAAAGTAATTGGTGCAGGAATTTCAGAACAAATGCATTAAAAAAAATATTACTTAACATTACAACTAGGAGCACACCTGTGCCTGGAGTTTAGCAAGTGAAAAGAGGCTTTCATCACTGAACTTGAATGGCACTTGATCATGCAGGCACAATTGAAAGTAAGCCTCACTGGCATGCCAAAGAGAACTCAGCCAATGTGGCCATTTGGGATCCTCTTGGTGTAGCAGATGCCCCATGACTTCACTTACAGTTCTGGAACCCCAAAACTACTCCAATGAATGAGCAAAGGGCAAGTGCACTGTCCTCGCCCTTACCCTGCCTGCCAGAAACAATTATATTAAAGTAGGTAATTTTAGCACCTGAGATGGCTCTGTAAAATGGGTGCTACATAAACCATTGGGGGGTGTGTGTGTGGGGGGTGATTAAGGTTAGGCATCGATGGAGGGATAGTTCAACTGATAATAGGGTTAGTCTTAGCGATAGAAAAAAACAATAAAAATGACTGATATTTTAGTACCATTTTACCCATTTCCGAATTTACCGATATTCTGCTAGCAACTATCCCCAGCACCCTAAATATTGTTGGGTAATTTTTACATGTATTCACCTATTTATCCCTCCTCTCCCCCATTGAACAGCGCAGGCCACTCAGCTATTCCCAAGTGACATCTCTGTATAGTGCTTCATCACCCTATCTACATGTATGCAGGAGTGACTCTCCTGTTTATGGCTTCATCAGAAGGGAGAAGGAATCAGGTACTTCAGTATTGTTAACTTATGAGGGCCAAAGCTAATGTACAGTCACAAAAAAACCACACAAAAAAAAAAAAAAAAAATCTGTAAGTTCCTGAAGGGCTCCCAGTGGGTATCCATATGGATACCTCTGAGCTAGGGTCTGCCTCCATCAAAGGAATGAAAAGGTTGATGGTCAACTGCAAAGTTTGCATCTATAACGAAGAAGTGTCTTATTTATATATCCAGATTTATTCTAGGTATATAAAAACCTTTAATAAATACTAATATCGTTTATGGTACCAGTCTTTTAGCTGCCTGCTACAGTCTGTCAGTATGGAACCTTTACTAAAGTTATATACTATATGTCATATATGTTATATGCTCAAACTTGTTATAATACAAGCCTGATGAATAACTGGAAGTGTCTAAGTGTTTTAGGAAAGTAAAATATGTGCTGTGTAGGTGAGAATTCCGAAACATATAGTGATACTACAATATAAAAGTACTTAAAGAAAACCTGAACTGAAAATTAAGTCAAAATAAACATACACAAGTCATACTTACCTTCCATGTAGTCTACTCCTCAGTGTCTTTCTCCTGTCCCGCGTCCTGTTTGTTCACTGTGATCAAGGGAATTTTCCATCTTCCATTTTGAAAATGGCCATTACCCATAACAGCTTTCTGGTCAGCACACAGTTAAACTGTAACATCGCCCGCTTGAGCCATAGGGAAACATGGACATTACCTGGTACATCAGTTTTCCTCTCAGCTATAACTGACAGCAACTGATATTTTACTGAGTACTGACAGCAACTGATATATTTCAGATCTGACAAAATATTGTCAGAACTGGAAGGGATTATTCTCAGAAGAAAATGGTGAGCTTCTGAGAGGAACTGATGGCAAGGTAACTATGTAATCATCATTTGAAGTTACCTCATGTGTTTAATTTAAATATTTTTACTCAGTACAGGTTCTCTTTAAAACAGACCTGAAGAATCTATAAAGAAAAAAATATCACTTACCTGGGGTTTCTGCCAGCCCCCTGCAGTCGCCCTGTGGCGGTGATGTTACCATACAATCCTCCAGCCCTCCACCGTGGCTCACTTTTGTTCTCACCGACTTGCAAGTCAACTTCCACTGTGCCTTTGCAGTCCTGGCTGCTCACGTCCTGGCACACATTCCCATGGTCGGGAGTGTCCTGCACAGAGGAAGTACAATAAAATCTCTACTGCACCTGCAGAGGAGCGCGGACGAGGATGTGTGCGGCCAGGGCCAGGCAGGCACAGTGGACGGCGACTGCAGAAAGTGAAAGTGAGCCACGGTAGGGGACCGGAGGCTTGTTTGGTAATGTGCAGGCACAGGGCAGTTGCATAGGGCTGGCAGAAACCTCAGGTAAGTAAAACTTTTTTTTTTTTTTAATTCTTCAGGCTTCCTTTAAGCCTGGCATAAACTATTAAGCTACATACACACCTTAAGTTGCTGGGACTCTGTACCATGAGCGACAGTTCGGGGCTGACTTCTGTCACATAACAGACACATAAGACACATAACTCGACAAGAGAGACAAGAGGCTAGCAACACAACTGTTACAAGGAGCGCCCTAGCAGAGTTTAATCCAGCGTGTATACATAGTTTTAGATGATTTACATGAAGAAGAGGGAATGAGGCACAGTTAATGCTAGTGGTACCTTTTAATCACTGATGCATACAGACAGCGTGGTTAGCAGTGGGGGTTATCAAGCCTGACAGCTGTTTCGTATAACAAACGCTTCCTCATAGGTTAATACAGTCCCTTTAAATTAGTAGTTTACCATGCAAACTAGGCATGCCCAAAGGTGCAAAGGGGTGCGAAATTAAACATTTGCTGATTGCCATTAGGTACACTGCCTCTGATATTTTGTCAAATGAAATATTTTCACAGGAAATAACCCATATGCTGCGTGCATTTATCACAGTGGCAGCTGCTAACCAGTGGCAACACAAGATTGCCCCTGCATGTGGCACCACTGCTACGACCTGCGGGCCGCATGGAAGTAACAGCTGTACAGAGCTATGGGGGCTACCAGAAAAGGCTTGGTGGACTTGAGCTGGACTTTGTAAACAATTGATGTAAACAATCTGAAGCCTTCCACCATTTGGATATTAGATAAGATTTCTACAGAAGTTTTGTCCTCTGCCACAGCCACTATGACAATATAGTTTTCAGACCATTGAAGCCCCTGCACTGCTTGTACAAGAAAAAGGCCTTACCAATCAATGTCTGATCAATATCTTTATAAGATATTAATTGGGAATACCCCAATGTGCAGCCAAACTTTGGTGCACCACTTTTCATTGCTACATAGCTGAGTGCAAACACACTTCCACTGACATTCCTGCAGAGTTCGGCTACATAAACGCCAACTATTTTTTTCAGGTGCCTCTGGCACCCAAATTTATGACTATAGCTGGTATTTCATTAACTTACTGTATCATGGGCACCTATGGCTGTGCCCAAGTTTCCATGGCACCCAAATAGTCAATTTTTCACCTTTAGACAGAGTGCTGTATGGGGAATACCGTATTTCGCGCCGTATAAGACGCTCCGGAATATAAGACGCACCCAGGTTTAGAGGGCAAAAACCAGGGGAAAAAAATATACATACTAAACCTGGTGCGTCCATGTTCCAGGAGCGTCTTGTACATGTTCTAGCCCAAATGGTGTCCTAGTGTATCCCCATGTGTCCTGATGTGTGCTCCTGTGTAACCCATGTCTGCCCCATGTGTGTCCAGCGTGTCTGCCCCATGTGTGTCCAGCGTGTCTGCCCCATGTGTCCAGCGTGTCTGCCCCATGTGTCCAGCGTGTCTGCCCCATGTGTGTCTGTCCTGTGTGTCTGTCCTGTGTGTCTGTCCTGTGTGTCTGTCCTGTGTGTCTGTCCTGTGTGTCTGTCCTGTGTGTCTGTCCTGTGTGTCTGTCCAGTGTGTCTCCCTGTGTGTCTCCCCTTGTGTCCAATATGCCCCCCATGTGTCTAATATGCTCCCCATCCATCCAATATGCCCCCCATGCGTCTGATATGCCCCCCCCCCATGCATCTCCTGGTCCCCCGTGCTGCAGAGCATAGATAGCCGCAACTTACCTAATCAATGCTCCCGCGGCGACGTAAGACCTCCGCGCTACCCCCCGCTAGCCTCCTCTCCCTCCCCCTCGTCTTTCCTGGCCCCCCCTGTGGTGGAATGTATGGCGGCAGCTTACCTTCCAAGCGCCCGCGCTGGATGCAGACATCGGTCTCCACGCTACCTCTCGCTCTTGTGTTTGTCCGGCTTGTATTGATGACGCGTCATCAATACAAGCCGGACACAAGAGCGAGAGGTAGCGTGGAGACCGATGTCTGCATCCAGCGCGGGCGCTTGGAAGGTAAGCTGCCGCCATACATTCCACCACAGGGGGGGCCAGGAAAGACAAGGGGGAGGGAGAGGAGGCTAGCGGGGGGTAGCGCGGAGGTCTTACGTCGCCGCGGGAGCATTGATTAGGTAAGTTGCGGCTATCTATGCTCTGCAGCACGGGGGACCAGGAGGCGCAAGGGGGAAGCGGACAAAAAGGCAGGGAATCCCCAACATGGCGGCGGGTCGGCGGTTCGTATCGGCGGGCGTTCGGAAGTTGGGGATTCCCTGCCTTTGCCGTATAAGACGCAGGGACTTTTTCTCCCCATTTTTGGGGGAGAAAAAGTGCGTCTTATACGGCGACAAATACGGTAATAGCCTCTGTTTGACCTACAACCAGCTTATTGCACTTACGGTAGGTTTTTCTTTTCTTTATTTTTAAAACAATTTCCTCTGTGTTTTTCTAAAACAACAACAATACTTTCACTTTTTTTTGTTTTACTTTTATAGTTGACCTATACTGACAGTAGAATTGTGCATGTCCATTTTATCTACCAGAAGTCATCTCTGACACTGGAAAAATCATTGTTTAACTTGATTATAACGTGATTATACTCTAAAGTAGAAGTGTTTAATAAGCACAGATGTAACTTTTCTCCGATCTTATCCAGCCACGTGAAAAAAATTCTGCAGGTCATTTATACCTATTACTGACTCCTACTTGATCACTCTCCACCTACTTTCTTCTGATGTACTATATACAGTTATGTTTTGATGACTGTTCATCTTGCTTTTGTAGTTACTAATTTATTGTACAGTGTAATGTATCTATTCAGTACTTTATAAGTAATAATAATAGTGTTGAATTGTTCTGAAACAAAGAGCAAGGATGAGGAAGAAATACATGTGCTGCATATATGGTAAATAGTATGCCTTAAAGGGAATCTGAAGTGAAAATAAACGTATGATATGATTTGTATGTGTAGTACAGCTAGGAAATAGAACATTTGTAGCACAGATATAAGTCTCATACTGTTTCCAGTACAGGAAGAGTTAAGAAACTTCACTTGTAATCTATGCAGAAAAGCTTCTCTGAGCTCTCCTACTAAGTTAGGTCGGCTACAGTGCTGTTTTCTGAAGAACTTATCTCAACTTGTTTCTCACTGTTTCTTGTTTGTTTAAGGTTTTACTGCAGGAGAGTTCAAAGGGTCATTAGCTCTGCTCTGTTTCATAGTTTAAAATACAGAGTGTCGTTTGTAAACTGCATATATATTAGAGAATTTAACAATGTTATAAAAAAATGATATAACTGAAAATAAAAATATGAGACTCTTTTCTTTGCTACGAATGTTCTATGAATTATCTGTACTATACATACAATTCATTATATCCTACGTTTATTTTTGTTGTTGCTTCAGTGTCACTTTAAGACTTTTCTAAAAAATAAAAAGTTGAGTTTAGGTTATTTTCCAGTTTCACAGAATTCCACATAACTTTTTTTTTTGTTTTCACAGATAAATTCACAAAACATAACATAAGCATGAACCCTTTTGCCTTTAGGTTTCAATAGTTATTCTATGCAGTGTTTTCTTTACAAAATACACAAACATCTCCATCACAGCTATGGACCTTGGGTGTAGGTCAAAACTGAAGGTATTCAGTTTCACGTTTTGATCTTGTGATCTCATTTATCACTTTAACAATTTGGCTTGACAAATGTTTTAACTGTAGGTAAAGGACAAGTTCAAGAACTGAGAAAGTAGAGTTGGCTGAGAGATAAAGAGGTAGCACTGATACAGATCATGAATGAATGCCTGAAGATTCTCTTTCAGAGTAACAGCCCGAGGAGCCATTCTGAGTGACAATCCCCCCGAGCATAACATAACAGCTGCTAGAGAGTTTACCTACACACTTTTATGTTCAGTGCTAATGATTTTTTGCTCTGTCATATTGAAAAAAATCCACAAATGTAGCATGTATCCATTAGTAGATAGGTGACATTATAACAAAAATACTCTAAATCAGTCCTACCATGCTCTCTGATCAGTAATGCAGTCATAATGCTGATCTTGCTTGGTAAAGAAATCTAAATGCCATACTTTCTATATTTAAGAGGCACAGTACAGAAATATAGTAAATTATTCAGGATACTTTATATACTACATGTATAAATCCACCAGTACAATTGCCCAGCTGTTTAAGGAATCAATCGGTAATGCAATCTTCTGGAATTGATTGTGCCCATTAGCTTCTCTGCTTCCATACAACCAGATATGGCAGATCTGATCGAAAATACAATTGTTCCTTTATTTGTAAAACAAACCCACTGGGGTTTTTGCTTCAAGCATTTAAGATAAGCTATGATATCTTAGCATATCTATACCTATGAGTGTTTAGAATGTCTTAAAAAAGGGGGCCATCATCAATAATGTGTCATACTTGCAGGACTGATTTAAGGTACAAGCATATGAACTCTTGTAGGTACAATACCTGCTGCAACTCTGTGATTATACTTATAATAAACCACCGAAGTACGTTCTGACCCATGCCATTCTCACTGACTACAAATACCAATTCTTGTACTTTAAGCATAAGTAGCAACATGTTTATGTGTTCATACTTAAAACTTACTTTATCTTTATGCTTTTTTATACACTAACGCTTTAAAAGCTGAGGAATTATAGTTTTCCTATGCAAGTTGTCATAGGCACTTGCAGTTCTACATACTATATAATCATTTACATTTATGAGCCTACATAAATGAACCTTGATGAGTCTAAAAAAACTAAAATACAATATGTTGATGATTTAAATACACCGATCAGTGTTGGTTTTAATGATCAGAGATATTACTTAAATTAACAGAGAACAGACATATTAACAATGATACCTATGATATGCAGGTGATCAAACAATGCTATTAAATAAGAAATGACTTCATTGTACATCATTGTGCAGATGTCACCGGGAGACAAGGGAACACTGTAAAGCTCACTGTTGGAAGCATGTCAACCAGGAATCTCATGCCCTTTTGTATTTGCCAACTAAACAAAGCCACTCTTTTGTTATATTAAATAGCATATCCTATACTGCACACTGTGTCACAAGTTATGTCCCAATTTTCTTAGGTTAATAGAGGGACACCTCTTAGAACAATAGTATTTAGGAAGGGCAAAATATTAACACATACTCAAACACACACCACACCACCAGTGGCATAACTGCAATTCATAAGGCCCCCCTCTGCGAAACTTTGATGCCCCCCTCCCCCCCCCCCTACTGTTCACACCCCTTACCTTGTCTCCCCTCAGTGCCATTCATGGCCTTGGGGCCCATCTAACAAGGGTCATTGTAACGATTGGGTGTTGCAACTCAGACGTCTGATTATTTGTGATCTGCAGAATCACTAATAATACAGACGCTATACCTGATTATGTGGTGATCTGCAGTATCACCAATAATACCAGTATAGCTAGCAGAGAGTAAAGTGTGGTGTTTGGTGCAACAGTATAGACTCCTCCAGTGGAGCTGGAGGGTCTACCAACACAAGTAACAATAGACCTTTACCAGAGGAGCTGGCAAAGTACTAACAATGAGAGAAACAAAGAAGTTTGGCTAAACCTTACCAGAGGAGCTGGTAAGGTACTAACAGCACAAATGACTGAATAGTTTAACTAAACCTTGCCAGAGGAGCTGGCAAGGTACTATCAGTCACTGAAGCTATAACTAAGTCTGAACCTTACCAGAGGGGCTGGTAGGTTCTAATAGCAAAGAGCACCTCACCAGTGGCTAGGGCCCACTGGTGAGTAGAGTAGTCAGACAGGCTAGGTACAATAACAGGCAGGCAGAGATAGTACAAATCGGCAGGCGAGAGAGTAGTTAATATCAGGCAGAGGTTCAGCAACTAAGTCAGAAAGGCAGAAGAACAGAATCGTTTAGCAATAGCAAGGTCAGAGAGTAGCCAGAATCATACAAAGGTTATCAGAATACAATGTAATAATAACTAACTATAGATAGATGTATATCGCAAACACTGCATATACATCTATCATCAACAGGAACCTCCCTAGGTCTGAGCGCTAACACGAGTGTATTCGCAACAGCAGACGAGTTGCCGATGATCTGTGAAGGCTTAAGAAGCCGAGGAGAGCCCAGCGCCACGCCCCCTAGCAATCAGCAAATCCAAGTGGCGCGAGTAACTCCTGACGCCAGCCGACCGGCAGGTCAGCTGGCGCGCCTTCTTCCAGCATAAAGGTCCTGTCTCCGCGCGCGCCCGCGCAATACAGAGACCCTATGAGCAAGAGACAATGCAGTTCCCGGTGTGCTGGATGCCGCCGGGACAGATAAGGCCTGTGAACAGGGAACAAAGGCGGCTGCGGGTATAGCCTGCGTATTCGCAGCCGCCATAGTCTCAGATGTTACAGTCATAAAACAAATGTGGCCATCATGATCTTCACACCCATAACAAGTGTAGCCACAAAATCAACTTATCTGAAGTATAGTCCCTTGTACCAGAGGAAGGGACATTAGTTGTTGGGACCCCCCCACAGTTCTGGGTCACCCTGTGATCGCAGGGGCTGCTCCCCTTTAGTTATACCCATACACACCACTACCACTCACATACTTCCCACCAAACCATCAGTACCTCTCCAGATCTGCACATACTTAGTACAAATCTTTATAAAGCAGCTTCAGTGAGCTTTGACAAAAGTTAAATGTGATAAAAAAGAATTTATACATGCAGACTTGTAAGTTAATAGTGTGCTCTACAGGAAATCTTTTACTAGTTTAATGTACCTAAAATTGTGATAGGACTTAATAGTTTGAAAAAGTGGCTTCACCACCCACATCTTTCACTTAAATCTGTGGTGTTTCTGCTGACTAAATCTAAGTACACACATACAATGATTGCCGCCTGGCAGGGTTCTGGAAAGGATTCCTCAGGTGACAGTATGGGGCCTGATGTTGTACAGATGAAACACTGGCCTTCAGGCTAACAATGTATTCTTTTGCTATGGAGAGGGCAAAGCAACGACAAGCAGTGCAAGACAGAGCGGCTTCTTTCCGGCGTGGGGAACAATGACAATGTGGTCGGGGCTGCACGAGCACTGGGGGAACGAAGTATCCAATGTGCCGGGCACTTAAGCATCGTCAGACGGCCACTGTAGACTCACTACATGAACATAGGATCATCGACCTAAGCAGTGGTTATCGGCTGTTTCAGCCAACTTTTCTCTAGTGTGTCTACAGTATGAAGCTTTAGTCATCACACCTGTTCTGATCATCCTATAGCTTTATATTACTTAATGATTCTCTAAGTATGAAATCCTTAACATAATAACCAGGGTATCATTAAGTTCTAAAGTAAGATTCAGTACTGTTTGTTGCCATAATTATTTCATATGTTCATTTTAAGCCATTCTCCCAGTGTCGTAGCTAAGGAGCTGTGGGTCCCCGATGCAAATTTTAAAATGGGGCCCCCCAAGCACTCTATACATAACAATTGATACGGCGCACCAAAACCTGCCAATGGCAACTACAGTGTCAGAGGTGCAAGAAGGGGATGGGGAACAGTTTGATAATGATTACCACTAGTCAAAGTATCTATAGAACTGATTATTATGAGCACAGGACCAATAGAGAGCTAAACCTGTAGTTGAGGGTGGGCCCTTCGGGGCCCCTTTGGCCCAAGGGCCCCAATGTGGTCGCTACCTCTGCAACCCCTATTGCTACGCCCCTGCATTCTCCCCTTTATGCCCCACCATGTTATTAAAGTAGAGCTCTCCTAATGATCTCACACCTTAAAATTGTGAAAAATTAGGTTACAAATGTGTTTTATAAATGTGCAAGTAAATGCTTTTCTCTATCTGATCCAATCCTGTGCTCTTTCTGTAGGAGGACTGCTTCTTGCTTCATATGTTGTTCTGGTATCCCATGCAGCACTGGGGTGCCCTGAGATTTGTACATGCCAGAGCTCTTCACGGATGGTTGACTGCAGCCACAGAGGACTTCTGGAAATTCCCAGTCACTTGCCATTACAAACTCAAGTACTCCACTTACAGGGGAACCATATACGAGCAATCAACCACACTTCTTTCAAAAATGTTGCAAACCTGAGGATTTTAGACTTGTCCAATAACTCTATCTCAAGAGTGCCACCATATGCCTTTCACTCTCTACGCTCCCTGCAAGTCCTAAATCTCACTAACAACCTCATCCACTATCTCGAAGTTCAAGTCTTCACACCTCTCTGGGCTTTAAGGGAACTAGATTTGTCATATAATAGCATCAATGCGTTACCAGAATCTTTAGGGAACAACAGCCGGAACTTAACTTTCTTGGGAATACGGAACAACCAGCTGCAAAACGTTGACCGCATGCTCCTGGAGACTTTCAGCAATCTGAAAGTTTGGCTTGTAAGATCTAACCCCTGGCAATGCAGTTGCCCTGCTCTGAGCCTAAAGCTCTGGCTGGAGAATTTTTTATATAAAGGTCAGTAGCCAATAAAATGGCAGAGTTGATGTTAACAGTGTGGAATAAGGTTTAACAAAATGACCATAATCATATTGCCTCAACATGTAATCTGTGCTATAAATAGCAAAATTATTACTGCCCAAACTGACATCGCTGGAGGTCAGGTTAACAAGAAGGAAAAAAAGGATTTAGCCAAATTCAACTTCCTTCGTTTCACACTTGATTGTAAATGATCTGTTACAGTATACAGATGTCAGTGGGTAGGGAACAGTAGTTTCAGATTCTGCAAACATCATATTTTCACAGCTCATCAGCCAAATACTTAATTGCCTTTTTTCAGTTTTCCTCCTCTGAGGCTGAATCACATGCGCTATTCTCAAGGCATGTTTATACTTTGCTCTGTTATGGGCATTAGTTTTTTGGCAGATGACCAAAAGAAACACATTTTTGTTATTTGGAATATATTTGGGCAAGATTATAATAGTAAATCCTGCATATATTAACATACAACTATAAATAAAAGTGTGTGTGTGTGTGTGTGTGTGTGTGTGTGTGTGTGTGTGTGTGTGTGTGTGTATGTGTATGTGTATGTGTATGTGTATGTGTATGTGTATGTGTATGTGTATGTGTATGTGTGTGTGTGTGTGTGTGTGTGTGTGTGTGTGTGTGTGTGTGTGCGTGCGTGCGTGCGTGCGTGCGTGCGTGCGTGCGTGTGAGTGTGTGTGTGTGTGTGTGTGTGTGTGTGTGTGTGTACATAGTATTTGTAGTTGGATACTTGGAAGTACTGCGGACATGTAAGAATTATTATTGGGAGTTGTGATGCCTTATTGTCAAGAAACACCCTTCTTACAGTACTACATATGGGTAATAGTGCTGTTCCCCTCCATTCTCCTAAAAACCTACAGAGGAAAGCTTCAGTTTAAAATCATTGTAAAGCTAAATACAAACATGTGAGGATGGCCGCCCATCGGGGATTGGGAAATTTACAATTTGGGGAATGATAATGTAGAGACACATCACCGGCCTTGAGGTTAGCGATGTGTTCTGTTGATATGAAGGAGGGCGGAGGGATGACAATCAACGGATGACACAGCGGCTCCAATAGGTTGTCGGAGGTGAAAATAGCATTGAGCTAATTCTCCAGCACCGTGGGTCCTATAGGATGGATCCTTCATGACCCCCGAAGCCTGAACAATACTGACCAGCAGCCGCTGTACACACATAATGATCGTCAGCTGAATTGGTCGTTATCAGCCATTTAAGCTGATGGTTATCGCATGTGTGTACATAGCTTAAGGCCCCATTTACACTTAATCAGTTGATACACATTTTTTTTTTCTTATCCATAGCAGTGCATTATGAAAAATCTTTCTGTTAAAGCACATTTAGTGTGAAACATGGGAAACATTGGGAAAAATGGGCATTACATTGAAAATCAGTTGTCCTTTCAGTTATAACTGAGAGCAACTGAGTAAGTGTAAATGGGGCCTAAAAGTTTGCTCCTCCAGCCATCACCATTGTTGACAATGGCAGGACCCAGGGGCCCTGATGTGGTTACAACCTCTGCACCCCCTATTGCTATGCCCCTGGACAGAGCAGACAGGAAGGCAACAGCAGTAGAGAGGAACATTAAGCCTACTGGGTTACCATACAATATCATTACATCCAGATATTATTCAAGGTTCATTATAAACCGGCTGTGGGTTAATACCAAGCAAATGCAATTAAACACAGCTACAATATATATATATATGTAAGTTAAAAACAATTCACCCACTTTCTGTCATAAGGATAGGAAGTAAATGAAGTAGTATCAATGGTAAACAGAAAGCAATAAAATGTTCCCCATAGAAGAGATCCCACCTCCCTTCCTGAGCAGCCCTATCATAGGGATAGAAAATGAGAAGAGTGGTCGCTCTGACCAGAATATTATGGGAAATATTAATTTGACAGAGTTATATTTCTTCCCCACATAGTCCAAAAGTGTAAACTAGAGTTTCACTTTAAAATGGGCATAGGAAGACTCTTACTGGAGAAGAAGATCCAAAAACCACAGTGACAATCAAGGAAGGTCAATGAGATGCAAATAATTCCATGGTGATGCAGGATTATGCACATTTTGAATGCAAATTTATGCAGCCTGAAAATGAACAAATTGACTTCCTCCTTGGCAGGATTTAACTAGTCCATTTTCAAGCTGTATACATTTGCATTGAAAATTTGCATAATTTCTTTAGCAACTCTTTATTTATTTACATCATATTGACCATCCCAAGTGATGATTCCATCAGTGTGTCGTTGTTCATTACAGACCCATTAACTTGATGGGTGTGTCCACAGTCTGCTGTTTGCAAAAGGATGAAGTAAGGCCAAGCAACTTTCTGTACTTTTGACTGGGATGTCTACAGGTATATGAGGCACTGAATGAAGTAGTTCAATGGAAGCTTTCTGGTTTTACATTACTGTCAGGGACTTTATTGCACACACATATTGATATGATGATGTTTTTGTTATTCCAGTATGCTACAATAGAAATTACTCTATAATTTTCTGCTGCCATGAAACTGTCACACAAACCTAGAGAAGATTGATGTTATTATAGTCATGGCACTATAATTTCAATTTGATCTAATAAGCAGCCACCTTTATAGAAAGGGTGCATGAATAGGCATGTCTATGTCAGTGTTGGTGATGACACCTGAACTGTACCCAGAATTTTTTACTTTTACTTACTTGGAGCTCCTACCAGCTCCCGTAGTCCATCGCATTCCTCGGCATCTTCTGGGTGTCCTCTGTACTGGATCTGTAAGATCTGCGGCTGGAACTCTAGTCGTGCCTACTGCGCATGTACGCCCTTCTTAATCGCATCTAACAGACAATGGCAGTCATTTAAGCTGATCAGAGTGTCATATCTATGCATACCTTATAGGTATTGCTGAAATAAGATGCGATCTGATCACACAATGATTTCAAGTGTTACAGCCTTCCCATGAAGCCTCACCACTGCCAGGGAAAGACAATAGACTGGCTTGCATTTTCAGTCATGCACTGTTTTTCCCTCATGATAACGCATTATGAGTGGTCTCGTCCTCTCCACAGAGCAGGACATGCACCTCTGATTTTATAGCATGTGTCAGGCTTTCTATGTTGTACTGTTATAACACCTCTCCAAATTAATCTGAGCATACGCTAGGGCTTGATATGGGGCTTTTGAGGACAAAGTCAATAAGCTTTGCCCTAATTTATACAAGGTTTATTTATGTTTTTGCATGTTCCTAAACGGTTTACATTTCAAAGGCAACACAGAGATAATGGAAGCAAGCAGTTCCATGTAACATTAACTCTAATTTTATCTTCTGATGCTTCACCTAATATGCTTTACATTCTAGTGCCAGAATCCATATAATGTTATCCTCTCAGTGAACACTATGCCTGGTCCTGACATTACAACCACATTGCTAATGTGTCTCTTGTCAAGGAGCTGTCTCTGGACTCTGTCTAACCTGCATCGCATCTGCTATAGATTACAATCAGTAATTTGACAGGAGAAAAAAATATGCAAAGTAAGTGATTAATTAACAATGCCTGAGAAAAGCAAGATGGACGCTCCAGGGGAAAAAAAACTAAGAAAAAAAAAGGTTCCACGTTTTAGTTCTGTCTAATAGCCATTGCAGAAGCGCAATGGATGCCCTGTAGTTCCCATTCACACTAATGTATTAAAAACCCTTCTACAATTCTACCCTGTGAGACTTCCCTTCATTTGTCTAAATGAAAGCCTCAGCTTGAGTCCACATGGAGTCTGGCTAAACTGTTGCACAACAGATTCAGCCATGTTGCATGTTCATCAGATAAATACTCATCATTTATTATAAGAAGCACAGTATGAATGGAAGCTTTACTGAACAACCTTCATGAGCCAAGTCTCAACTTGAGCACAGAGGAAATCATCTCAGTGTGAAGTGACTTTCATATAAAATACTGTAAGCTATAATAATATGTATTATTTTACCATAAGCTAGCCTGTTTGTAAGACTTTTTCCCTTCTATCATTTGGCTTAAGTCAACAATACAAATAAAATAATAAACTACACACCATTTAGATCTTTTCTTTTATATTTTAGGTTTCACTTTTCTTACAGTTTCCTTGGTTAGTATAATAGACAGGGCAGGTTGCTATTTGGTGTTAGTGTTTGATTACAGTTTTTAGTGGTAACAAGACAAGACAAGACAAATAACATTTATATCGTGCTTTTCTCCTGGCGGACTCAAAGCGCCAGAGCTGCAGCCACTAGGACGCGCTCTATAGGCAGTAGCAGTGTTAGGGAGACTTGCCTAAGGTCTCCTACTGAATAGGTGCTGGCTTACTGAACAGGCAGAGCCGAGATTCAAACCCTGGTCTCCTGCGTCAGAGGCAGAGCCCGTAACCATTACACCATCCAGCCACTACATAAGTATCTTACTCTGACACCCCAAACCATTGTTCAACACTAAGAAAACCTCCCCTCCACCTGACACTAAGGTCAGGTTCACATTACGCTAGGGTCATGTGGACAGCCACAAAGTGTCCAATTTATGATTTGCTGTGACCATTTTCTCCACTCACAGCATGTTAGATGAATGGATAGGGTGGGTTCAAACTGCCCACACGAATGATATTGTTCACCCGTATATTAAGTAATGAATGAAGAACTGGAATTTTCCCCTCAGGTCACAAGTAATAATTACCATCCCATTAGATATCCTATTATGAGAGAATCGGGAGGGTGCTTAGCACCCTCAATGCCATAGCGGACCTTTGTGATGAGGGTCTGTGGATCTGGTGAGTGATATTCTTATAGGTTGCCAGTACTGTTTAAAGACAACACTTAATACTTGAGTACAAGTCTAGAAATGTAGGTCGAATTCACAAAAGTATAGGGGTCGACTTATACATGAGTCACGGGCAACACTTAGTAATGTGTGTACTAATAGTGACATTCCCATTTGCAGCAATTTACCCAGTGGTAAGTGATAATTTGAGGAAAGGAAGTGCCAAGAAAACACAGGTCTGAAAGTCCTGGCTTCCACAATTTACAAGGAAAGGGGCAGAGGGGAAACCAGGGCCGGGCCGAGGCAGAGTGTAGGAGGGGGCACACAACTCACTCAGCTATCATTCCCCTTTTGTTATTAAAGCAGAGAGAAATAAGAAAAAGGGATACATGGCAGTGACTGCAAGCCAGATAACTAGAGATTAAGGTGTTGGGGAGGTTGAGGCTCTGGTTTGCCTCTTAGTGTAAGAGCAATAAGTATTGACGGCTGGGGCAGGAGGGATGGAGGGGTGCTTTTTGGTGTCCCAGCCTTGGGTGCCAGAGGAAATACTGGGGAAATACTGGGCTGTATAAAAGGGAGTAAATAATTGCAGCACTTGGGGGCCTGGAGGAGGTATTGGCTGCTTTATTTATTTATTTATTTGTTGTATTTATAAAGCGCCAACATATTAAGGGGCAAGAGGGGTTAATGGCTGCAATATTGTGTGCAGTGCAATCATTAACCCCTCCTGAGCCCCAAGTGAAGCCATTAACTTTGCTGGGTAGACTTATACTTCGGTTAATACAAAATTCCAGCTTAAGAAGGTTGAATATTGGAGTCGATTTATACACCAGGTCGACTTGCATTTGAGTATATACAGTATGTGAAGCTTTTTTCCTGTATATGAACATTGTAAAGCGCTGTTTGTGAAACTTGTGAATGGTATGTTATATGAATGGCAGATTTCTCATCTAGGTTATGTGAAAAAAAAATCTGCAATGCTTTACCCAAGACTAGCACTAACTGTTCACCATTGCACTAAACCCTAAATGTGGCCGCACACCATACAATTAAAAGATCCAGTTTTTCACCAATTGAATAATTTCGAAAATTGTATAGTGTGTGGGTCCCTTAAGGGTCCTTTTACACCTAATCAGTTGCTCTTGGTTATAACTGAAAGAAAACTGACTGTAAAGTCCATGTTTTCCTATGACACAGTTCCCACCATACACCTTTAAACTAAAAGCGTTCTCACAATGCACTGCTACAATAAAAACACATATCAACACGTACTAACGCATACTAACACACACTAATGCATCCCAACGCATTAGGTGTAAAATGGCCCTAACACTAAGGGCCCTTAATCAGTTGCGCTCAGTTATAGCTGAAAGAAAACGTTTTTTAAAAGTAATGTTCATGTTTCCCTTTGGCACAGTTCCCACTATCGGCACTTTAACCACTTGAGGACCTAGGGCTTTACCCCCCTTAAGGACCGGCCACTTTTTTTCCATTCAGACCACTGCAGCTTTCACGGTTTATTGCTCGCTCATACAACCTACCACCTAAATGAATTTTGGCTCCTTTTCTTGTCACTAATAAAGCTTTCTTTTGGTGCTATTTAATTGCTCCTGCGATTTTTACTTTTTATTATATTCAGCAAAAAAGACATGAATTTTGGCAAAAAAATGATTTTTTTAACTTTCTGTGCTGACATTTTTCAAATAAAGTAAAATTTCTGTATACATGCAGCGCGAAAAATGTGGACAAACATGTTTTTGATAAAAAAAAACCCATTCAGTGTATATTTATTGGTTTGGGTAAAAGTTATAGCGTTTACAAACTATGGTGCCAAAAGTGAATTTTCCCATTTTCAAGCATCTCTGACTTTTCTGACCCCCTGTCATGTTTCATGAGGGGCTAGAATTCCAGGATAGTATAAATACCCCCCAAATGACCCCATTTTGGAAAGAAGACATCCCAAAGTATTCACTGAGAGGCATAGTGAGTTCATAGAAGATATTATTTTTTGTCACAAGTAAGCGGAAAATGACACTTTGTGAGGAAAAAAAAAAAAAAAAAAAAGTTTCCATTTCTTCTAACTTGCGACAAAAAAAAATGAAATCTGCCACGGACTCACCATGCCCCTCTCTGAATACCTTGAAGGGTCTACTTTCCAAAATGGGATCATTTGTGGGGTGTGTTTACTGTCCTGACATTTTGGGGGGTGCTAAATTGTAAGCACCCCTGTAAAGCCTAAAGGTGCTCATTGGACTTTGGACCCCTTAGCGCAGTTAGGCTGCAAAAAAGTGCCACACATGTGGTATTGCCGTACTCAGGAGAAGTAGTATAATGTGTTTTGAGGTGTATTTTTACACATACCCATGCTGGGTGGGAGAAATATCTCTGTAAATGACAATTTGTTAATTTTTTTTACACACAATTGTCCATTTACAGAGATATTTCTCCCACTCAGCATGGGTATGCGTAAAAATACACCACAAAACACATTATACTACTTCTCGGTAGAGTACGGCGATACCACATGTGTGGCACTTTTTTGCACCCTAACTGCGCTAAAGGGCCCAAAGTCCAATGAGTACCTTTAGGATTTCACAGGTCATTTTGAGAAATTTCGTTTCAAGACTACTCCTCACGGTTTAGGGCCCCTAAAATGCCAGGGCAGTATAGGAACCCCACAAATGACCCCATTTTAGAAAGAAGACACCCCAAGGTATTCCGTTAGTAGTATGGCGAGTTCATAGAAGATTTTATTTTTTGTCACAAGTTAGCGGAAAATGACACTTTGTGAAAAAACACAATTAAAATCAATTTCCGCTAACTTTTGACAAAAAATAAAATCTTCTATGAACTCACCATACTCCTAACGGAATACCTTGGGGTGTCTTCTTTCTAAAATGGGGTCATTTGTGGGGTTCCTATACTGCCCTGGCATTTTAGGGGCCCTAAACCGTGAGGAGTAGTCTTGAAACGAAATTTCTCAAAATGACCTGTGAAATCCTAAAGGTACTCATTGGACTTTGGGCCCTTTAGCGCACTTAGGGTGCAAAAAAGTGCCACACATGTGGTATCGCCATACTCGGGAGAAGTAGTACAATGTGTTTTGGGGTGTATTTTTACACATACTCATGCTGGGTGGGAGAAATTTCTATGTAAATGGACAATTGTGTGTAAAAAAATCAAACAATTGTCATTTACAGAGATATTTCTCCCACTTAGCATGGGTATGTGTAAAAATACACCCCAAAACGCATTATACTACTTCTCCTGAGTACGGCGGTACCACATGTGTGGCACTTTTTTACACCCTAAGTACGCTAAGGGGCCCAAAGTCCAATGAGTACCTTTAGGATTTCACAGGTCATTTTTGTTTCAAGACTACTCCTCACGGTTTAGGGCCCCTAAAATGCCAGGGCAGTATAGGAACCCCACTAATGACCCCATTTTAGAAAGAAGACACCCCAAGGTATTCCGTTAGGAGTATGGTGAGTTCATAGAAGTTTTTATTTTTTTGTCACAAGTTAGCGGAAATTGATTTTAATAGTTTTTTTTCACAAAGTGTCATTTTCCGCTAACTTGTGACAAAAAATAAAATCTTCTATGAACTCACCATACTCCGTACGGAATACCTTTGGGTGTCTTCTTTCTAGAATGGGGTCATTTGTGGGGTTCCTATACTGCCCTGGCATTTTAGGGGCCCTAAACCGTGAGGAGTAGTCTTGAAACCAAATGTCGCAAAATGACCTGTGAAATCCTAAAGGTACTCATTGGACTTTGGGCCCCTTAGCGTACTTAGGGTGTAAAAAAGTGCCACACATGTGGTACCGCTGTACTCAGGAGAAGTAGTATAATGCGTTTTGGGGTGTATTTTTACACATACCCATGCTAAGTGGGAGAAATATCTCTGTAAATGACAATTGTTTGATTTTTTTACACACAATTGTCCATTTACATAGAAATTTCTCCCACCCAGCATGGGTATGTGTAAAAATACACCCCAAAACACATTATACTACTTTTCCTGAGTACGGCGGTACCACATGTGTGACACTTTTTTGCAGCCTAGGTGCGCTAAGGGGCCCAACGTCCTATTCACAGGTCATTTTGAAGCATTTGTTTTCTAGACTACTCCTCGCGGTTTAGGGCCCCTAAAATGCCAGGGCAGTATAGGAACCCCACAAGTGACCCCATTTTAGAAAGAAGACACCCCAAGGTATTCCGTTAGGTGTATGGCAAGTTCATAGAAGATTTTATTTTTTGTCACAAGTTAGTGAAAAATGACACTTTGTGAAAAAAAACTAATAAAAATTAATTTCCGCTAACTTTTGACAAAAAATTAAATCTTCTATGAACTCGTCATACACCTAACATAATACCTTGGGGTGTCTTTTTTTTCTAAAATGGGGTCACTTGTGGAGTTCCTATACCGCCCTGGCATTTTACAGGCCCAAAACCGTGAGTAGTCTGGAAACCAAATGTCTCAAAATGACTGTTCAGGGGTATAAGCATCTGCAAATTTTGATGACAGGTGGTCTATGAGGGGGCGAATTTTGTGGAACCGGTCATAAGCAGGGTGGGCTTTTAGATGACAGGTTGTATTGGGCCTGATCTGATGGATAGGAGTGCTAGGGGGGTGACAGGAGGTGATTGATGGGTGTCTCAGGGGGTGGTTAGAGGGGAAAATAGATGCAATCCATGCACTGGGGAGGTGATCGGAAGGGGGTCTGAGGGTTTGGCCGAGTGATCAGGAGCCCACACGGGGCAAATTGGGGCCTGATCTGATGGGTAGGTGTGCTAGGGGGTGACAGGAGGTGATTGATGGGTGTCTCAAGGTGTGATTAGAGGGGGGAATGGATGCAAGCAATGCACTGGCGAGGTGATCAGGGCTGGGGTCTGAGGGCATTCTGAGGGTGTGGGCGGGTGATTGAGTGCCCTAGGGGCAGATAGGGGTCTAATCTGATAGGTAGCAGTGACAGGGGGTGATTGATGGGTAATTAGTGGGTGTTTAGGGTAGAGAATAGATGGAAACACTGCGCTTGGGTGGTGATCTGATGTCGGATCTGCGGGCGATCTATTGGTGTGGGTGGGTGATCAGTTTGCCCGCAAGGGGCAGGTTAGGGGCTGATTGATGGGTGGCAGTGACAGCGGGTGATTGATGGGTGGCAGTGACAGGGGGTGATTGATGGGTGGCAGTGACAGGGGGTGATTGATGGGTGATTGATAGGTGATTGACAGGTAATCAGTGGGTTATTACAGGGGAGAACAGATGTAAATATTGCACTGGCGAATTGATAAGGGGGGGGTCTGAGGGCAATCTGAGCGTGTAGGCGGTCGATTGGGTGCCCGCAAGGGGCAGATTAGGGTCTGATCTGATAGGTAACAGTGACAGGTGGTGATAGGGAGTGATTGATGGGTGATTGATGGGTAATTAGTGGGTGTTTAGAGGAGAGAATAGATGGAAACACTGCGCTTGGGTGGTGATCTGATGTCGGATCTGCGGGCGATCTATTGGTGTGGGTGGGTGATCAGATTGCCCGCAAGGGGCAGGTTAGGGGCTGATTGATGGGTGGCAGTGACAGGGGGTGATTGATGGGTGATAGGTGATTGGCAGGTGATTGACAGGTGATCAGTGGGTTATTACAGGGAAGGACAGATGTAATTAATGCACTGGCGAATTGATAAGGGGGGGGGGTCTGAGGGCAATCTGAGCGTGTGGGCGGGTGATTGGGTGCCCGCAAGGGGCAGATTAGGGTCTGATCTGATAGGTAACAGTGACAGGTGGTGATAGGGGGTGATTGATGGGTAATTAGTGGGTGTTTAGAGAAGATAACAGATGTAAACGATACATTTGGGAGGTAATCTGACGGCGGGTTTGCGGGCGATCTAATGGTGTGGGTGGGTGATCAGATTGCCCGCAAGGGGCAGGTTAGGGGCTGATTGATGGGTGGCAGTGACAGGGGGTGATTGATGGGTGATAGGTGATTGGCAGGTGATTGACAGGTGATCAGTGGGTTATTACAGGGAAGAACAGATGTAATTAATGCACTGGTGAATTGATAAGGGGGGGTCAGAGGGCAATCTGAGCGTGTGGGCGGGTGATTGGGTGCCCGCAAGGGGCAGATTAGGGTCTGATCTGATAGGTAAAAGTGACAAGTGGTGATAGGGGGTGATTGATGGGTGATTGATGGGTAATTAGTGGGTGTTTGGAGGAGAGAATAGATGTAAACAATGGATTTGGGAGGTGATCTGATGTCGGATCTGTGGGCGATCTATTGGTGTGGGGGGGTGATCAGATTGCCCGCAAGGGGCAGGTTAGGGGCTGATTGATGGGTGGCAGTGACAGGGGGTGATTGACGGGTGATTGATGGGTGATTGACGGGTGATTGACAGGTGATTGACAGGTGATTGACAGGTGATCAGGGGGATAGATGCATACAGTAAACAGGGGGGGGTGGTCTGGGGGGGGGGTCTGGGGAGAATCTGAGGGGTGGGGGGTGATCAGGAGGGGGCAGGGAGCAGGGGGGGGGATAAAAAAAAAATAGCGTTGACAGATAGTGACAGGGAGTGATTGATGGGTGATTAGGGGGGTGATTGGGTGCAAACAGGGGTCTGGGGGGTGGGCAGGGGGGGGTCTGATGGGTGCTGTGGGCGATCTGGGGCGGGGGGGGGAGAAAATCAGTGTGCTTGGTGCAGACTAGGGTGGCTGCAGCCTGCCCTGGTGGTCCCTCGGACACTGGGACCACCAGGGCAGGAGGCAGCCTGTATAATACACTTTGTAAACATTACAAAGTGTATTATACACTTTGTATGCGGCGATCGCGGGGTTAACATCCCGCCGGCGCTTCCGTATAGCCGGCGGGATGTTGCGGCGAGCGAGCGGTGACAGGCGCCGGCGGAGGATCGCGTCACGGATGACGCGATCGCTCCGCCCATGCCCTTAAATGGACCGCCGCCTCTGTGGGTGAGGCCGTCCTGCAGGGCTCCACTTCCCCGCCGCCCCTGTGTAGTGGGCGGTCGGGAAGTGGTTAACTGAAAGCTTTTTCACAATGCACTGCTATGGAAAAAATGCGTACTAACACAAACTAAGGCACACTAATGCATACCAACACAATAAGTGTAAAAGGACCCTTAAACATCAACCTAACCTAAACTGTTTACACTTGCCTAGCCAAAACCTTGCTGGGGTCTAAGATAGGATTAGAGATGGCCCGAAACTCCGATTTTCGGTTTGCAAACCGGGTTCACGAACCTTCGCCAAATGTTCGATTCGCGCAAACCTTTGCGAACCGCAATAGACTTCAATGGGAAGGCGAACTTTGAAAACTAGAAACACTTATGCTGGCTAGAGTTGGGCCGAACGGTTCGCCGGCGAACGGGGTTCGCGCGAACTTAGGTGGTTCGCGTGCGGGTACCGCACGCGAACCTTTTGCGGAAGAAGTTCGGTTCGCCCCATAATGCACCTGAGGGTCAACTTTGACCCTCTACATCACAGTCAGCAGGCCCAGTGTAGCCAATTAGGCTACACTAGCCCCTGGAGCCCCACCCCCCCTTATATAAGGCAGGCAGCGGCGGCCATTACGGCCACTCGTGTGCCTGCATTAGTCAGAGTAGGGCGAGCTGCTGCAGACTGTCTCTCAGGGAAAGATTAGTTAGGCTTAACTTCTTCCTGGCTGCATACCTGTTCTGTTCAGTGAGCCCTCAGCCCACTGCATACCTGTACTGTGATCCTGCCACTGCATAGCTGTTCAGTGATCCTGCCACAGCATACCTGTTCTGTTCAGTGAGCCCTCAGCCCACTGCATACCTGTACTGTGATCCTGCCACTGCATACCTGTTCAGTGATCCTGCCACAGCATACCTGTTCTGTTCAGTGAGCTCTCAGCCCACTGCATACCTGTACTGTGATCCTGCCACTGCATACCTGTTCAGTGATCCTGCCACAGCATACCTGTTCTGTTCAGTGAGCCCTCAGCCCACTGCATACCTGTACTGTGATCCTGCCACTGCATACCTGTTCAGTGATCCTGCCACAGCATACCTGTTCTGTTCAGTGAGCCCTCAGCCCACTGCATACCTGTACTGTGATCCTGCCACTGCATAGCTGTTCAGTGATCCTGCCACAGCATACCTGTTCTGTTCAGTGAGCCCTCAGCCCACTGCATACCTGTACTGTGATCCTGCCACTGCATACCTGTTCAGTGATCCTGCCACAGCATACCTGTTCTGTTCAGTGAGCCCTCAGCCCACTGCATACCTGTACTGTGATACTGCCACTGCATACCTGTTCAGTGATCCTGCCACAGCATACCTGTTCTGTTCAGTGAGCCCTCAGCCCACTGCATACCTGTACTGTGATCCTGCCACTGCATAGCTGTTCAGTGATCCTGCCACAGCATACCTGTTCTGTTCAGTGAGCCCTCAGCCCACTGCATACCTGTACTGTGATCCTGCCACTGCATAGCTGTTCAGTGATCCTGCCACAGCATACCTGTTCTGTTCAGTGAGCCCCCAGCCCACTGCATACCTGTACTGTGATCCTGCCACTGCATACCTGTTCAGTGATCCTGCCACAGCATACCTGTTCTGTTCAGTGAGCCCTCAGCCCACTGCATACCTGTACTGTGATCCTGCCACTGCATACCTGTTCAGTGATCCTGCCACAGCATACCTGTTCTGTTCAGTGAGCCCTCAGCCCACTGCATACCTGTACTGTGATCCTGCCACTGCATAGCTGTTCAGTGATCCTGCCACAGCATACCTGTTCTGTTCAGTGAGCCCTCAGCCCACTGCATACCTGTACTGTGATCCTGCCACTGCATAGCTGTTCAGTGATCCTGCCACAGCATACCTGTTCTGTTCAGTGAGCCCCCAGCCCACTGCATACCTGTACTGTGATCCTGCCACTGCATACCTGTTCAGTGATCCTGCCACAGCATACCTGTTCTGTTCAGTGAGCCCTCAGCCCACTGCATACCTGTACTGTGATCCTGCCACTGCATACCTGTTCAGTGATCCTGCCACAGCATACCTGTTCTGTTCAGTGAGCCCTCAGCCCACTGCATACCTGTACTGTGATCCTGCCACTGCATAGCTGTTCAGTGATCCTGCCACAGCATACCTGTTCTGTTCAGTGAGCCCTCAGCCCACTGCATACCTGTACTGTGATACTGCCACTGCATACCTGTTCAGTGATCCTGCCACAGCATACCTGTTCTGTTCAGTGAGCCCTCAGCCCACTGCATACCTGTACTGTGATCCTGCCACTGCATACCTGTTCAGTGATCCTGCCACAGCATACCTGTTCTGTTCAGTGAGCTCTCAGCCCACTGCATACCTGTACTGTGATCCTGCCACTGCATACCTGTTCAGTGAACCCGCCACTGTATACCTGTTCTGTTCAGTGGACCCGCCACTGTATACCTGTTCTGTTCAGTGGACCTGCCACTGTATACCTGTTCTGTTCAGTGGACCTGCCACTGTATACCTGTTTAGTGAACACGCCACTGCATACCTGTTGTGTTCAGTGAACCCGCCACTGTATACCTGTACTGTTCAGTGAACCCACCGCATCAGTGCGCATACCTGTGCAGTTAAGTGAACCCACCTACCTACGTGAGTGCACGCAGTGTGATATACCACTCCGTGCATACCCGATATGGACAAAACAGGTAGAGGAAGAGGAAGAGGTAGTGGCAGAGGCAGAGGAAGGCCACCCGGCAGGTCTGCGCGAGGTCGTGTAAATGTAATTTCGTGTGGACCTGGCCCACAGTACAGTGCTCGGAAGAAGGCACGTCCCATCACCTCCCAAGATTGTCAGGACGTGGTTGAGTATTTAGCGACACAGAACACCTCATCTTGCTCAGCCACCAGCGCTACTACTAGCACCACTTCCGCTGCATTTGACACTTCGCAAGAATTATTTAGTGGTGGTGAAATCACTGATGCACAGCCATTGTTACAGCCAGATGAATTTTCACCAGCTCATATGTCTGCGTTACGCGACAACACTATGGATGTAACGTGTAAGGAGGATGAAGGACCTACACATTTGGATTTTTCTGAGGCAAGCGAAGCTGGGCAGGATGATTACGATGATGACGATGATAGGGATCCTCTGTATGTTCCCAATAGAGGAGATGAAGAGGGGGACAGTTCAGAGGGGGAGTCAGAGAGTAGTAGGAGGATAGAAGTTGCTGAAAGAAGCTGGGGCAGCTCTTCGTCAGAAACAGCTGGTGGCAGAGTCCGGCACCATGTATCGCCAGATTCGCCACCTATGTACAGCCAGCCAACTTGCCCTTCAGCATCAGCTGCTGAGGTCCCCATAGTGCCCACATCCCAGGGTGGCTCAGCGGTGTGGAAATTTTTTAATGTGTGTGCCTCAGATCGGACCAAAGCCATCTGTTCGCTCTGCCAACAAAAATTGAGCCGTGGAAAGGCCAACACTCACGTAGGGACAAGTGCCTTACGAAGGCACCTGGAGAAAAGGCACAAACAGCAATGGGATGGCCACCTGAGCAAAAGCAGCAGCAGCACACAAAAGCAAAGTCACCCTCCTTCTCCTCTTCCTCCTTCAGGTGCATCATCTGCTTATGCCGCTCTCTCCCTTGCACCTTCACAGGCACCCTCCTCCACTCCGCCTCTGCCCTTGAGCGGTTCCTGCTCCTCTGCCCACAGCAGCAGTCAGGTGTCCGTGAAGGAAATGTTTGAGCGGAAGAAGCCACTTTTGGCCAGTCACCCCCTTGCCCGGCGTCTGACAGCTGGCGTGGCGGAACTGTTAGCTCGCCAGCTGTTACCATACCGGCTGGTGGACTCTGAGGCCTTCCGTAAATTTGTGGCCATCGGAACACCGCAGTGGAAGATGCCAGGCCGCACTTATTTTTCCAGAAAGGCCATACCCCAACTGCACCGTGAAGTTGAGAGGCAAGTGGTGTCATCTCTTGCGAAGAGCGTTGGGTCAAGGGTACACCTGACCACGGATGCCTGGTCTGCCAAGCACGGGCAGGGCCGCTACATTACCTACACAGCCCATTGGGTGAACCTGGTGGTGAACGATGGCAAGCAGAAAGCGGCGGACCAAATTGTGACACCTCCACGGCTTGCAGGCAGGCCTCCTGCCACCTCCTCTCCTCCTGCTACATGCTCTTCGCTGTCCTCCTCCTCCTCCTTGGCTGAGTGGCAGTTCTCCTCTCCAGCTACACAGCCCCAGCTCCGCAGGGCCTATGCTGCATGCCAGGTACGACGGTGTCACGCCATCTTAGACATGGCTTGTCTCAAAGCGGAGAGTCACACTGGAGCAGCTCTCCTGGCTGCTCTTAAGAAACAGGTGGATGAGTGGCTGACCCCGCACCACCTGGAGATAGGCAACGTGGTGTGCGACAACGGCAGCAATCTGCTTGCCGCTTTGCATATGGGGAAGCTGACACACATACCCTGCATGGCACATGTCATGAATCTGGTGGTTCAAAGATTTGTGGCAAAGTACCCTGGCTTAGCGGATGTCCTGAAGCAGGCCAGGAAGTTCTGTGGGCATTTGAGGCGCTCTTACACAGCCATGGCACGATTTGCAGAAATTCAGCGTAAAAACAACATGCCGGTGAGACGCCTCATTTGCGATAGCCCCACTCGCTGGAACTCGACCCTCCTCATGTTCTCCCGCCTGCTAGAACAGAAGAAAGCCGTCACCCAGTACCTCTACAACTGGAGTAGAACGAAACAGTCTGGGAAGATGGGGATGTTCTGGCCCGACAACTGGACAATGATGAAAAATGCATGCAGGCTCATGCGGCCGTTTGAGGAGGTGACCAACCTGGTGAGCCGCAGTGAGGGCACCATCAGCGACTTAATTCCCTACGCGTACTTCTTGGAGCGTGCTGTGCGTAGAGTGGCGGATGAAGCTGCGAATGAGCGTGACCAGGAACCGTTACGGCAGGAACAGGCATGGGGCCAATTTTCATCAGACCCAGCTGTTTCCTCAACACCTGCAGCAGCACAGAGGGGGGAGGAGGAGGAAGAAGAGAGGTCATGTGCAGAAGATGAGTCAGACTCAGAGGATGATGAGCAAGGTGTTTCTTTGGGGGAGGAGGAGGAGGAGGAGGGGACAGCGGCAGGAGAACAACCACAGCAGGCGTCGCAGGGGGCTTGTGCTGCGCAACCTTCCCGTGGTATTGTTCGCGGCTGGGGGGAGGAGGTTGACTTACCTGACGTCACTGAGGAAGAGCAAGAGGAGATGGAGGGTACTGGATCCGACTTTGTGCAGATGTCGTCTTTTATGCTGTCCTGCCTGTTGAGGGACCCCCGTATAAAAAACCTCAAGGGGAATGAGCTGTACTGGGTGGCCACACTACTAGACCCTCGGTACAGGCACAAAGTGGCGGACCTGTTACCAACTCACCGGAAGGTGGAAAGGATGCAGCACATGCAGAACCAGCTGTCAACTATGCTTTACAATGCCTTTAAGGGTGATGTGACGGCACAACGCCAGCAAGGTACCACTGCCACTAATCCTCCTCCCGTGTCCACGCAGTCAAAGACAGGACGCTCCAGCGATCTCATGGTGATGTCGGACATGCGGACGTTCTTTAGTCCAACGCCTCGCCGTAGCCCTTCCGGATCCACCCTCCACCAACGCCTGGAACGGCAGGTAGCCGACTACCTGGCCTTAAGTGTGGATGTAGACACTGCTGTGAACAGCGATGAGGAACCCTTGAACTACTGGGTGCGCAGGCTTGACCTGTGGCCAGAGCTGTCCCAATTTGCCATCCAACTTCTCTCCTGCCCTGCCGCAAGCGTCCTCTCAGAAAGGACCTTCAGCGCAGCTGGAGGCATTGTCACAGAGAAGAGAAGTCGCCTAAGTCACAAAAGTGTTAAGTACCTCACCTTTATAAAAATGAATGAGGCATGGATCCCGGAGGGCTGCTGCCCGCCCCAAGACTAAGTCAGTCCCCGCACATACAGCATCTCTGCCTGCACGCCGTGTGACTGGCTGCCTGGCCTGCCCCAAGAAGACTAAGTCGCTCCCAGTCCCTCCACACAGCATGTCTGCCTGCAGGCCGCTTCACTACCTTCTCCGCCACCACCAACAGGGTCCGGGACTCCAGGCGGATTGCTGAATTTTTTAGGCCGCTGCTAGCAGCGGCCGCTGTAATAATTTTTCGGGTGCGTGTACATGACTGCCTAATTTTTCTGGCTGCACTGCGGGCAGCTGCAACAACAAAAGAAAAGGCATGAACATGCGCCCATTCCCCTTCGTGATCATTACCTTGCCGTGGTGAAGGGGCTTGCGTATCACAATGGAGCAATGACCGGCGCCTAGATGAGTGTCTCGGGGGGCACACCCACGATAATAAGGTCGTTGCCTCATTGTGGTCAGACCAAATTTGATCAGCTGGACAGTCACTGTTCTGTCATTCAGCTACATCAGCCAGGTGACTGACCATATGGGCTGTAAAGCCACCAAAACCTGCACTCTCGCCATGGTGCGCACCAGTCCAGCACGGCCGTCACTACACAAACAGCTGTTTGCGGTGCGTTACACGATGAGTTTGGTGCGTCAGTGTGAAGCAGTACCTTAATTACACTACCTGATTGATGTATACACATGCAAGATGTTTGAAAGCACTTTAGGCCTGTCATTTAACATTCAATGTGATTTCTGCCCTTAAAACGCTGCTTTGCGTCAAATCCAGATTTTTCCCGGGGACTTTTGGCATGTATCCCACTCCGCCATCCCCCCCTCCAGGTGTTAGACCCCTTGAAACATCTTTTCCATCACTTTTGTGGCCAGCATAATTAATTTTTTTTTTCAAAGTTCGCATCCCCATTGAAGTCTATTGCGGTTCGCGAACTTTAACGCGAACCGAACCTTTCGCGAAAGTTCGCGAACCCGGTTCGCGAACCGAAAATCGGAGGTTCGGCCCAACTCTAATGCTGGCCACAAAAGTGATGGAACAGATGTTTCAAGGGGTCTAACATCTGAGTTTTTGCATGGATGAGTGGGATAGACACCAAAAGTCCTGGGGAAAAATCTGGATTTGACGCAAAGCAGGGTTTTAAGGGCAGAAATCACATTGCATGCTAAATTGCAGGCCTAA
Source organism: Hyperolius riggenbachi (assembly GCF_040937935.1). Taxonomy (NCBI): domain Eukaryota; kingdom Metazoa; phylum Chordata; class Amphibia; order Anura; family Hyperoliidae; genus Hyperolius; species Hyperolius riggenbachi. The sequence continues at coordinate 169,412,497 of NC_090654.1, read as the reverse complement.
AGTAGAGATGTCGCGAACGGTTCGCCTGCGAACGGTTCCAGGCGAACTTTGGGGGCTCGCGTTCGCCTGCATCAGGTGAACTTTTGCAGAAGTTCGATTCACAACATAATGCTCTATTGAGCAAAACTTTGACCCTTCATATCATTGTCAGCAGACATGTTATTGTCAAACACACTTCTCTCACTGCTGGAGGTCTACCCACCCTCCCTCCCTCCTCCAAGCAAGGTCCTTTATACCATTTGACTCAGTTGTCTGCCTACACTAATTAGTTATGGGACAGCTGCTACACACTCTGCTAGGGAGATTTTAATTAGCCTCTTGTGGGTCTCTTGCCACCTCCCTCCTCCCTTCTCCCTTCTACCCTTCTACCTATTCCCTCCTACCGGAGGGAGGAGGGTCTCTTCTGCCAGGGAATTATACTATTTTAAAAACCAGTATACATCATACCATGGCTGGGAATTGAACCCAGCTCTCACTGTGTGGTGGCCAAGCCACCCTAACCACTGTACCACTACAGTAGTAAGTGAAGCTGGCCTAAAATTTACCATTTATGCTCAATGCAATAGAAACATGTTGCTTACAGGGAACCTTAACTGAGAGTGATATGGATGTTTCCTGTACACAATACCAGTTGCCTGGCAGTCCAGCTGATCTTTGTGACTGCAATAGTGGCTGAATCACACCCTGAAACAAGCATGCAGCTAATCCAGTCTGACTTCAGACTCAGAGCACCTGATCTGCATGCTTGTTCAGGGGCTGTGGCTAAAAGTATTAGAGACACAGGATCAGCAGGCGATTCAGGCAACTGGTATTATTTTAAAAGGAAAAATCCATATCCTTCTCCGTTTAGGTTCCCTTTAAGGATTTGTAGCATAAAAGCCAACTCACATTGGCTGGGATTTGAACCTGGGTCTCACTGTGTGGTGGGCATGCACCCTAACCACTGTACCAACTGAAGCTGGCCTAAAAATTACCATTTATGCTAGAGAAAAAGTAGACAAGACAAATAACATTTGTATCACACTTTTCTCCTGGCGGACTCAAAGCACCAGAGCTGCAGCCACTAGGGCATGCTCTTTAGGCAGTAGCAATGTTAGGAAGAGAGAGAGATATGAATCTACCTGGCTATCTGGGGTTCTCTTTGGACAACTGTTGAACACAAAAGAGAAGGCCATGTCTGGCTACATATCTGTAAGCAGTGGCTGCATGGTGTAATGGTTAAGGGCGCTGCTTCTGACACAGGAGACCAGAGTTCAAATCTCAGCTCTGTCTGTTCAGTAAGCCAGCACCTATTCAGTAGGAGACCTTAGGCAAGTCTTCCTAACACTGCTATCTTGTCTAATTTTTCTCTTGACAACTGTTGAACACAAAAGACAAGGCCATGTCTGGCTACAGACCTGTAAGCAGTGACTGCATGGTGTAATGGTTGAGCACTCTGCCTCTGACACAGGAGACCAGGGTTCGAATCTCAGCTCTGTCTGTTCAGTAAGCCAGCACCTATTCAGTAGGAAACCTTTGGCAAGTCTTCCTAACACTGCTACTGCCTATAGAGCATGCCCTAGTGGCTGCAGCTCTGGTGCTTTGAGTCCGCCAGGAGAAAAGTGTGATATAAATGTTATTTGTCTTGTCTACTTTTTCTCTTGTATTGAGCATAAATGGTAATTTTCAGGCCAGCTTCACTTACTACTGTAGTGGTACAGTGGTTAGGGTGACTTGCCCACCACACAGTGAGATCTGTGTTCGATTCCCAGCCATGATATGATGTATACTGGTTTTTAAAATAGTATAATTCCCTGGCAGAAGAGACCCTCCTCCCTCCGGTAGGTGGGAGGAGGGAGGAGGGGACCCACAAGAGGCTAATTAAAATCACCAGCCTCTGATTGGTTCCCAATCCTTTACCTCACTCACCGCTTCTCTATATGCATACATGCCCCTTCTCGCTCGTCACACTCCTAACCCGCCCTGCGTCACGCCTCTTCCTTACTGCTATTGGCCAGTTCACCGGTTTCAATATACAAAGTTAGTTTTCCGTCGCTCCGTAATTATATATACAGGGGACAGCCCGTTTAAATAGTGTAGAGTCATTTATAAATAGTAACACCACCAACATTTCACTTTAACTGGAAACATGAACATAATATCACATTTATCAGATGATTACTCATGATAATATTAACCCATTTTTTTCGGCATATACATCACCACCCGCAACAAATCCCACATATAAGTATTAAAACCAATCTCCCATACAGATCGTGTTAGCACTTATTGCTTTAACCACCACCTCTATACTTCTCCTATAAGTAATAAGTGGCAAAAAGAATGGGTTAATCAGGGTTCGATTCCAGTCCAGAGTGGGAGCCTGAGAAGTGGCTACCACCACCGCACATCCAAGTAAGGACCCATTTGCTGTATAAGTAATGTACCTGCCCTGACCGTGCTTTGCAGACCAGGCATATGTGGTCAGATGGACCCTTGACCCAGCGCTGTGTGCCAGAGATGACACCACTTGCCTTTAATGAGAATGTGTTATGGAGGGCAAGTCTGCCATTCATTCAACTGTATGAAACTTAGATGGTACTTTCTCAGTAGCATGTTAGTGACCACGGGTAATGGCCTGGTTTGATTCCGGTCGGAGTGGGAGCCTAAGAAACGACTACCACCACCACACATTGAAGGAAGGCAGCAGGCACGCTGTGGGCAAAGGAGCATCCAAGGAAGGCAGCAGGCATGGCATGCACATCCTGAGGTAGTGGCCAAAAATAACAATACAGGAGGACTTTTGAGGCCCTGCTGTATATGTGAGATGAATCCACTTTAAATCCTTTAACGAGAATCTGTTATGGAGGGCAAGTCTGCCATCCATTCAAGTGAAAGGTATGCACTGACTGCCAGGTATAATACAATGTGCAGTCAAAGATACAGTGAAAGGTATGCAGTGACTGCAAACAGCTGTTTGTGTAGTGACGGCCATGCTGGACTGGTGCGCACCATGACGAGAGTGCAGGTGATGGCGGCCTTCAAGCCCGTATAGTTGGGTGAGGTAGCTGAATGACAGCACAGTGACTGTTCAGCTGATCAAATTTGGTCTGTCCACAATGAAGCAACGACCTTATTATCTTGGGTGTGCCCCCCCCCCTGAGACACTCACATAGCTGTCGGTCATTGCTTCATTGTGATACGCAAGCCCCTTCACCGTGGCAAGGTAATGATCAAGAAGGGGAATTGGGACATGTACATGCCTTTTGTTTTGTTGTTGCAGCAGCTGCAGCACAGCCCAAAAAATTGGCAGGCATGTACACGGACCAGAAAAATTATTATAGCAGCCGCTAGCAGTGGCCTTAAAAATTCAGGAATTCGCCTGGAGTCCTGGACCCTGTTAGTGGTGGCGGAGAAGGCAGTCAAGCGGCCTGCGGGCAGAGGTGCTGTGTGGGGAGCGACTTAGTCTTGGGGCAAGCAGTCACACGGCGTGCAGGCAGAGATGCTGTGTGTGGGGACTGACTTAGTCTTCGGGCAGGCCTGACTGTGCTTTGCAGACCATGTGGTCAGATGGACCCTTGACCCAATGCTTTGTGCCAGAGATGACACCACTTGCCTTTCAACATCATGGTACAGTTTGGGTATCGCCTTTTTTGAAAAATAATTGCATATCTTCCACTGCGGTGTGTGGATTTGCTTTTGTGTGCTGTTTTCCCCATTGCAGTTTGTGCTTTGTAATCATGTGCCTTCGTAAGGTAGTTGTCCCTACGCGGGTCTTGGTCTTTCCACAGCTCAATTTTTGGTGGCTGAGAGTACAGATGGCATTGCTCTCATCTGAGGCAGTCACACAAAAAAATTTCCACACCGCTGAGCCCTGGGGTGATGGCACTTTGGTGGTGGCGGCCGACTCAGTGTTAAGTGGGGTGCCAGAATCAGAGCAGGAAGATATGTCACCCTTCCGTGCGGAAGCTGAGAAAGATGAGGTGTTCTGTGTTTAAGTAGTCAACTACGTCCTGACAATATTGGGGGTTGAGGGCACGTGCCTTCCTCTGAACACTGTACTTTGGTCGAGGGCCGCACAAAATCATGACGGCGCGACCTCGAACAAACCTGCCAGGTGGCCTGCCTCTGCCTTTTGTTTTGTCCGTATTGGGGGGGGGGGGGGGGTGAAGTGAAAGGTATGCACTGACTTGACTAATACAATGCGCAATCAGTTACACAGGTGCAGTTAACAGGTATGCACGGAGTGGTATATCACACTGCGTGTGCTCACGTAGGTGGGTGGGTGCACTGAAGTGAACAACAGGTAGTAGGTATATGCAGTGATGAGTATTACATGTGCACCTGTCACACACAGACAGGTACCGGACAGGCACAGTGACACTGACTGACAGGGCTGTATATAATGCAAGTGGGCCACCAAAAAAAAAAATAGATCACAAGAACAAGATTAGCTCTCAAAGGAGCTGTTGAGGGATGCTTTTTTAGCAATAACAATCAGCCAGGAGCAAGCTAATAAGCCTACAAGTGCCTAACTAAGCTTTCCCTATGAGAGTCTGCAGCAGCTATCCCTTTTCTAATTACTGCAGGCACACGAGTGAGTCCAATGCCTGGCGCTGCCTCCCTTTTATAAGGGGGGGGGGGCTCCAGGAGAGAGTGTAGCCTAATTGACTACAATGTGCCTGCTGACTGTGATGTAGAGGGTCAAAGTTGACTCTCATGATGCACTATGGGGGCGAACCGAACTTCCGGGAAAGTTCCCGGTTCGCCGCGATTGCGAAACACGGAAGTATGCCAGGAACCATTCGCGGCGATCCGTTCGGGCCATCTCTAGTCTTCAGCATTATAAAAAGGGATCTTTGCAAGGAGGAAGGTTTTCCACCTTTCTCTGTAGGGTACCCTCAATCATAAAGTGTGTGCTGGTATTGGTCAGGTCAATGAATGCTACTTTTAGGCCAGTTTCAAACTACATTGCACCACCAACAGGCCTTAGGGAACACCACGTTAGTACGCAGTGTTTCCTGTCTGGCATTCGGCCAAGCAGGAAGTGATATGCACTTGCGGTCGCTTCCTGCTTCGGGGTATGCGAAAGTGCACGGAAGCGTATTGTAAAAATATGCTTCCAAATGTGTGTTGCAACGTTGCAACGTCAACTCTTTTAAAAGACTTGCGTCGCCATAGACTAACATGACTTCCAGGCCAACATAGATCACCACAGATCCCACATGATAACGTAGTTGTGTACTAGTGTTAGATTAGGCACTTCCGGCGCAGCGTACTGCAATGTGGGAAGTATGAACTTACAATTTGACGCACCACCCCAGTGTGAAAGGGCCCTCAGTCTTCTTGAGCAATACCAGTCTGCATTGTGGGTATGGGGTTAATGGGGCTTGGGTGGGGCACACTATTTTCCTTTTTTGTTTTAAACCCTCGCATTCTATTTTTGATATGCTGTGCATGTGATCTGTCCACCAATCAGTGCAATCTATAGCAATAAACAGGGAAATGTTCACCGTTTCCTCATTAATTTAAGTGGATCCTGACGAAACTGGACACAGCTCCAGATGAAAACTCATGTGTTAGCAGCCTGTGGATTCTGCATAACATTGCATCTAACCTGGTGGGCTTAAAGTACTAAATTGTAAAGGATCAAGGTAGACAAGCTGATTGTCTGGAAGTAAAGCTAGACATATCCCTGCTCACTGAACAATGAATCAATAAACAAGCATGTAAAGTCGACAACATAAAATAAAAATTGAATTTGCCAAGCTAGTCAGAGCTCTGCAGATCAAAAGACTAGCTAAACTGAACTGCAGTTCCTTCGGCATGTAAAGCATTTAACATTCATGTATTTCAACAGCGTAGCTATATAAAGACGTTTGCTTGTAGCTCACCTTTAAGTCTTCCTAAAGCTCTAAGTAAGTTTCTAAGCCTTCCCACCTCTTACAGCCATGACGAAAGTCACTGTTAATTTACTGACTTAATAGACCACTACTGCATAAAAACAACAACATTTAGGAATACATTTGTACATATAAAAAGTACATATCCCTAAAGTAAAATTCAATATAATGTTTCCCCATGTCCCTGCTGCTTAATGTAGAGAGTGAAAATGTGACATACCTGACAGATTTTGGACTAGGCCATCTCCACATATTTCCTTTGTTCTTTACAAAACCACTCCCTGGCAAGGATCTATACAAAGATGCCAGCTGGTCTCCTTGCTTGCACACTGTTTTGGCAGTTGGATTGAGTAACTGCTATTCAACAAGTTCTTTTGAGATTATAGGGCCTGTTTCCACTACACACATATTGGATGCAGAATAGATGCAGAAAAACTGACTCCAATGAATGCCTATGGGAAAATTTGCATCAGAAAAATTGCGTTTGGTGAAAACAGGCCCATACACATTCATTGGAGTCAGTTTTTCTGCATCCATTCTGCATCCAATCTGCGTGTAGTGGAAACAGGCCCATAGAAAACCCAGGCCTGTTTCTAGTCTAAACTGCACCCAGGGTGAGGGTTTAAAAATTGTGCGTGCCCCCCCCCCACTTGTGGAGCCAGAAATAGGTGTCCACAGTATAGGTTAGCCAGGTCTAGTTGCTCCCGGTATAAGTAGCCAGCTTTAGGTCCCCCCAAGTATAGGTAGCCAGGCAAAGGTGCCTCCAGTATAGGTAGCCAGTATAGTTGCCCCCGTATAGGATAGCTAGGTAGGTGCTTCCAGTATAGGTTAGACAAGTAGGTGCTTCCAGTATAGGTCAGATAGGTAGGTGCCCCCGTATAGTTTAGATAGGTAGGTGCCTCATGAATAGGTTAGATAGGTTGGTGCCTCAAGTAAAGTCTAGATAGGTAGGTGCCTCCAGTATAGATTAGATAGGTAGGTGCCCCCAGTATAGGTTAGATAGGGAGGTGCCTCCAGTATACAGCGGCGAGAGAGAGCAAGCAAAGCTTAACAACTCACCTTCCGCGATCCCCGAACGCAGCCTCTATCTTATTCCTGTCCGAGGCATCCATCGGGTTGGTATGTGCCCCCTGCTGTGATGATATGCGTTGTGGGAATTATGGAAGGCGAGTTGTTAAGCCATGCCCACTCTCCCCCGCCACTGCCCCCCCCCTCTTGCCTCTCCACCTGGCACTCCGGGCGATTGCACTATATGCACACCCATAAAAACAGGCCTGACCCAGAGAAGGTGGACTAATACAAAACCTGTCAGATTTCTACTACTTACTGTAAGTGAGAGTGACATATGAAAAAGTAATTTAAAGTGCATTTTATTAAAGGACAAATGTACATCTTATATTTATATGCATACACATATTTTTCATTTTACAATATTTTGCAATAGTGGTCCTTTAATCCTACTAGAATTGAAGGAAGTGAGATTCTCTTGCCTGTTATTTGAAAGGCCATAGTAGAGAGTGACTTATGGAAATTAAAATCCAATTGAGAGATTTAATTTTTCAAATTCCAGAAAGACAATAAAACTGAGCATTAGGTTCAACTTTAACAACTCTAGAAAATGTACTTTAATGGTCTCTTTCTTTTGATTATTATTTTTTTTAAATAAAATAAAATAAAATCCTTCAGACTCATAAAAACCTTTCCAAATGTAATCTCAAACTTCACAAAAAAGATCTTGAAAGATGTATGTAAAAGAGCAGTCACATCACTGGTTTTTCCACTTTCTCCTAGCCTCCATGACCCACTGCCTCACCACCTCTTTGAGGGTTCATGAGGTTCTTCACCATTGAATTGTGTTCGACCATCCCTCCTCTAGAGCCAGGCAACGCAATCAAGTCACTCCACAAGTACAGAATTCAATTTTAAACTATTTGTGTAAATAGGTTGTGAGGTTAAGAAGTTATTAACAATAATGTGCTGAGAGCTGTCCTGAAGTAGTGCAGAAATTCACTCAAATACAAAAATATTTCTAAGGAATTTATAAAAATTGCATTTTTTACTTTTTGAAATAGTTTATTTCTCTTTTCCCTCCAGTTTCCACAGATTATTTTTGTAATGAATCAAATGTGCTGTGGTCTCACTAAAATGATCAGTAAAATATTTGTACTCTAGTATCACAAATTGCAGTATAAAACTTACAAAACCAAGCCAATTATTTTGAAACTTTTGGCAGGGACAGTTTTTATTCCCTCTAGAGATTTTGTCCATAAATAAAGTACTTTACGATAAAAACTGTGATCAAAATGCATTTTGGGATCCAAAAATCCCAACAAAAATGTTCGGTGTGGATTCCAGTAGGCTGCCTGCCTAAAATATCTATTCTTAGTGCCAGGTAAAAGCTAATGGGCTGTATCTCTGTTCAAGTAGCCCATTATATGATCCCTCTAAAATGCAGAGATGTACAGAGCTCTAAATCCCCTTCAGTCTCCAGTGCAGCAAAGGACTATAATTATATGCTCCCTGAATTACAAATACACCAACTGTCATCATCATTATTATTATTACTATTATTATTTTGAATATCTGTTCCAAAAATGTTTCAAACTACTGTTTAAAGAGAAAGTATGACATATTTACAGTGAGTGCACATATATGGTTATTGATAAATTTACTATACATGCAATCATCTTTCATGTGACTTATATATTCCAAACATACATTTATTTCATCTGTGATAGTTTAATGTGGAGCTGCTGCTGATAGTAGACAGTCAGTTAACTGAAAACTATAAAGAGAATGTACTGTCTTTGAGAAATCGTTATAGGATTTAAGGCCTTTTTCTATTACCAATCACAACTGTACAGGAGATAACCCAACTATTATTCCCTACACTTGCTTTAAGTTTTGTGGTATTACACTGGAAGGTTATCACACAAAAAAATGTTGCATTGTGATTTCAATATAATTACATTGTTTTGCAACACAAACAGTTGGAAAAAGAGCACTGTGATTTGCCTTATAAAGCACATGTCCTCCTGGTTGGAAAATCCCATATGTACCAGAAAACCAGATCAAGACGCACACAGTTGAAAAAGCTTTGTATTTGAAGACCTAAATTTAGATAGAAGGTACAACAATAAAGAAATACTATGCTCACTCACAATTAATATTTAAAGAGGAGCTGTCAGCAATATGATCTCAGAAAAAAAAAAACATATATATGTAGATACATATTTGCTCTACTTACATATGTATTGCACTGTCCACCCAGCTCTGCAATAGAAAGTGCATTGTCTCAGCATGAGAAATATTGCCCATCATAGAGGAACAGAGGAGTGGGAGGGGAAAACAGGAGGGAAAGAGGCTTCAGCTAATCAGGCTGCATTAGGTATGTTTGAGGTAAAAGTAAAGAAGCAAAAAAAGACAACCCAGCATGCTGTGCAACTTCCTTTGTGCGGCAGATGTACCAAATAAGAGCCAGGTAAACTGGGGAATGAGCATTTATCAACAAGAAAGGTAGTAGAGATTTTTAACTTTTGGACTGCCTGGTTAGCATCCTTATTACTTGTTTACCAGATAAAAATAAAGAATTGATTTTTGATTTTATGCCCGACAGTTACACTTTAACCTCTTCACCTCAAAGGGGTTTTCCTCTCAAAAAACCAGAGCAATTTTCACCCGTCAGCGCTCCTTCCATTCATTCACCTATAACTTTATTACTACTTATTACAGCGAAACAATCTATATCTTGTTTTTTTTTTGCCACTGTATAGGCTTTCTTTGGTGGGTACTTTTTGCTAAGAATTATTTTCTTCTAACTCAGTTTTAATAAGAATAATAAGAAAAAAATTGAAAAAAAACATTATTTCTCAGTTTTCAGCCATTATATTTTCAAAATAAAACATGCTACTGTAATTAAAACCCACACATTTTATTTTCCTGTTTGTATCGGTTATTGCAACATTTAAAATTTTTTCCTAGTACAATGTATGGCGCCAATATTTCATTTGGATATAAAGGTGCATTTTTTAAGTTTTGCGTCTATCCCCAATTACAGGCCCATCATTTATAAAGTAATTGTAGTATACAGTTTTTGTGTACATATTAAAAAAGTTCAGTCCCTAAGGTAACTATTTATGTATTTTTTTTTTATTTGTAATTTTTTTTTTATTAAAAAAATAAATAAATAAAAAAATGGTAACTTGAGGGGAGTGTGGGAGGTCAGGGGTTAATAATAATAATAAAAAAAGGTAACTAGGGATAATAAACTGAAAAAAAAGGGGGATGTAATATTACAATTTGGCCACAAGATGTCCTCAGTAGTGACTTCAGCTCCGTACTGTTTGTACGGAAACGGAAGCACTACGCGCATGGGATTCATTTATGGCTGAGCCGTCTGTATAGACGGCTGCAGCCATTCACACGGGGAATTAGATAAATGAATGGGATTTGTTTTCCCATTTATTGATCTAGCGGCGGGCGATCGGCGGTAATGAGCGGCGGTACCGAGCGCGGGGGAGGGGGGCGAGCGGGGGGGGGGGGGCGCGGCGGGAGGGACGTAGTAGCTACGTCCCTGCACAGAGTTATGGCATTTTGCAGGGACGTAGTTACTCGTCCCGAGGGAGGGGAACTGGTTAAGTTAAAGGTAAATATTGTTTATCTTAATCATCAGTAGGTTTCTTTTAACTCTTTGGTCTCCTATCAAAACCAACTTGTTGCTTCCATTCACAGAGCCTACTTGTGCTGTAGAGCTAAATTTATAGTAAAGGACAAATCTGCAGGAGGGTGAAGAAGAGCAGGTGTCTCAGATAACTAAAACTTCCAAAAACACATTCAGTGCAGATAGCTATTTAATGTATAAGCCTTGTCCTTTGGATGGATTGATGAGGCAGTATATATGAACATAATGGGCTTGATTCACTAAGACAATTAGCATGCCTTTTCAAAGTTAACATGCCTTATCAAAGTTAACACGCCTTATCAGAGTAGCATAGCGAGCACTACAAACCCGCAGGGACTCATGTCAGGAAGAGTAGAGCTCTCGTCATTGCCAATTAGCAGGCATACGTTCATTGCGCTTGCTATGCTACTCTGATACGGCATGTTAACTTTGATAAGACGTGTAATCTCCGATAAGGCATGCTATTTGTCTTAGTGAATCAAACCCAATATATTCAAGTGCTCTCCATTAACTAAACCTTGGAACTGGTAAAAATTGGAGAGCTTTGTAACTAACCTGTGTAACTAACTCCATGGGAAACTCAATTTCCAATGTCAAATATCCAGTGAACCAAAATGCAATTTATCTGTACTGGAACCTGCAGCTTTTCTTTGAGTTATACTGAACCACAGAGAAGGTGGCTATCATGGTATTAAAAATAGCTCTTGCTGTGAGTGCATGAATGTGAATGCAATATGCACAACTGCTAATTCACTAACATTTCAATCCTCCTCAAGTCTTTACCCCAGGTGCATACTTTTGACACCTTAGAGCCTGATTCACTAACCGGCGCTAAGCCCTAAGAGCTAATGGGCAAAACCATGGAGTTAAGTGGTTTGCGTCCATACATTGTGCACAGTCCCGCTCAGTGCGCGCGCAGCGCGGTGCACCGGTAATAGTCCGCGGTTCGACGGTAATAGTCCGCGGTGCGACGATAATGTCGCACCCGCTGCCCTGTAAACGTTGCACTTGATGCGTTGAAAACGGCACATCGGGTGCCCCCTAAAGCAGCGCATTGATGCGCCGTTTCGCAGCAGCGGTGCGACGTTATCGCACCACACACTATCACCGCCGCGCTGAGCGCGCACTGAGCGGGGCTATGTGCGAAGTAGCTTGCAGGCAGTTAGTACGTGCAAAGCTACTTTAGGGGCACTAAGTGGCTTTGTCACCGGTTAGTGAATAAAGCCCTTGGTGGGCAGAAAAGGGGGTATATTTGTGTGCTAAGTTGTATGGCTGCAGTGAGCCGTTAAAGCTGGAGAGCACTGAATTGTAAAAAATAGCCTGATCACTAAGGGGGTTTAAGCCTGTGGTCCTGAACTGGTTAAAGGGAGTTTTCTTAAATAATTCATCCAAAGTACAGGATAATTTTTGAGTTTTTTATGTTGCCATATACTTTTTTTTACCATAATCCTTGTTTTGTCAATTTCAGGTGGAACTATCGATGAAGTGATATGTAGAGGGCCTGAAAACCGTAAGGGAAGGGATCTCATGAAGATCCCCTATGAGATGTTTAAGAGTTGTACCCCACTGACTGCTCCACCTATTATGGCAAATATTCACCACCATAGCCCTGATTACAAGAGTAATGGTCGACATGTACACCATATGGATCATGCAGATGGCAGTCATCCAGAATGTGAACCCAAACCTAAACCCCGCCCTGCGAGCCTGAGGCATGCCATTGCAACTGTGGTTATTACTGGGGTTGTTTGTGGGATAGTCTGTCTGATGATGTTAGCAGCTGCTATTTATGGTTGTGCCTATGCGGCAATGATGGCAAAATACCATAGAGAACTTAAAGAAGTGGAACGCTTGGCTCCTGGAGCAGAACATGGCAGCGCAGAGGAAAAAGAACCACTTGATGGTTCTCTGGCCTGAACTACAAAGGAGTAAGGATTTCTAGAGTAGATAAACACATTTACATGATTCTGTAGGATAATGGAATAAATTGGTATAATCAAGGTGGCATAACAAGGACATATGTGCATGGAATCAATATGCAATTATGTAATTCTGAGATTGCAGTAATAATATTATACGTATATAACTCTGGACAAGAAACGAAATCATATCACCTTGACATCTGTGATTAAGGTTCAAAATTTCAAAGAAATGTCTTCTTACCATATATTATGTTCCAAAGTGATACCGAAGAGTCCTGCCTTCTAATCCCCAGACTGCCAAGGACTATATGGTGCCCTCAGAAAGTAATGATGTGCTGTCACTATCATCCACATTGCTTAGAGACCGGTATTTGGGTCAACCTGCATATATTTCCACATTTTCAAATGTAAAACTTATAGAATAATAGAGTTCATTCTAATTCTATCCCCTACTACCCGACTACAATCATGGTGGAACATTATTAGAGCCCATTTCTGAAGACTTGTCACCTTCAGAGGACCGAATATCGGAACTGACCCTCTGTGGAGTGAACCTATGTGTTCTAGGAGACAACATCATGACTGTACTGACTACATGTTGATTACCTCTCAGAATAGGTATTTCTAGTGTGCATTAGTGGTTCTACAGAAAAACAAATGCATCAAATTTTAACTTTGGAACATGATGCAAGAAATTAGTGATGCACCTCTTCTGCTTAATGAGTGATGTGCCACGGCCAGACCTGGCAGCACCCCAGGTATGTAGGATGGCTGTCAAGCACTTTAATCAATAAAAGAGCAATTTTGAAACGGATGGTGCCGGCTTTTTGGATTTACGTAACTTTGGAACATGAAGAATATATTTTTTGTTACATGGCCGAATTTTTTCTCATTTTATAAAACAACTATACTATGGATGGCAATTAAACAATTTACTGTTTGTCTATGAACAAGGCTGAAAATAGATAACTATTGAGCATGAATATAAAACTAAAGCTAGAATAACAGAAGTGGAGTAAACACATGAAAATATAATGTACGTAAAAGCGTGAATGACAGATGTTTGCATTTTTAGTATAACTAAAGATAAATATATATAATAGATAAAAATAAATAAAGCTACGGTATATATAGATACAGAAAAGTACACTTTGTATGAATGATAAAATGGATTATAGAAGTATGTAATTGAGAGAAGAATATCTGATGGACCAATGTCCCCTCTCTGTACGCTATCATACTCTGATCTGTTTTTCTTTTATTTAACAATCTTTTCTACTAACTGAATTGCTATCAGGAGCAAAGTTTGAAAGCCGAGTTTAGCTTTAACCTTCCTGGCGGTATGATTATTTCCGGATGTTAGAATCTGAAAGTGGTGCAATTTTTTCAAAACGCTTTTAGACCCTAAAAATCATACCGCTAGATAGATCTGCGGCAGCCCTGCACATTACACCCCCCCTATGGATCCTGCTCGGGATTACCTCTCTGAGCAGTGGATTTCTGGCCCGAGCCTGACTCGGGGTAACTGCTATGGTGGTTAAAGCTTTTTTTAACTTGCTGGTGCATCTTCTGTATAAATTGGAAAGTGGTTGACTAGACTTGAAACTTTTCGGCCAGTTCGCCATTGTTCCTTAATGGCATGGCAATCTAAGAGAGTTAATTTGGTTCGATGCATGAAAGTTCTACAGATGAGTCAGCTTTTTGAAGCAAATTAGCTTTACTTTGAAAATAATATATATTTTTAAATGACTGTCATTTCCAGAAAAGTTGTATTTATAAAGCTTTCCCATTCAAATAAATATACTCTGGAGCAGTGACAATGACTGACCTTTTCCTGATCTGTAGGAACTATTTTGAAACCAGAAACTGTTAAGCTGGGAATACACCTTTTGTTTTTGAGCCATTTAGATGACTCAATAAATAATTTGCAACATGTCCGATCTCCTGCCTGATTGTTTCGCCGCTCGATTCCGGATTGAAGTGAATGGAAAAAGGTAAGAAAAACGACCGGAAGATAGGAGAATTGACTGCGGAATCAAGCGGCGAAACAATAGAGCTGGAGAATCGAGCGGCAAAATCGAGCCGTGTATGCCCAGCATAGCTCTCCGATTTACTTGTCCAGACCAGGTTCCTTTTGTTCATTGTGCTCATGTTTAAGTTAAAGTTCTGCACTGGGAATCTGACATCAGGTGATTTGGGCAGAACACAGAATGTAGCCTCAACTGTATTGACATTACTAACTACCCCACCTGGTCTAAAGGTGCCCATTAGCTGTGCAATTTTTAGCTAAATGTGATCTTTCAATGCGAGTTGAACGATAGTGACTAATTGGAAGGTAATTATCGATTGTTCACATTTACTGAATGATTCTTTCTTCAAATTCGACTGTAAAATCCAACTTTAGGATGATTTTATCCTATTTAGCAATCAACCAAATAATTGTTCCCTGTTGATTGCCTTCATAAACGGCAAATTTTCTATACAATTCGATGGGAAAATTGCATTGAAAGATTGCACCTTAAGACTAACCTCAGCTGTTAGATTTAAAACTGTTGATATGTAAAGTGCTAGCAACCAATAAGCAATTATACTCATTATGTCATTTTCACCAAAGTTCCTCTTTAAAGAAACTCTGAAGTCTCTTTTTCCCCTGCTTTTGCCATATATCCTGTTCAGCCTGACTGCCCCAGTGAAATTGCTGCATCCCCGCGGCAGATGAATGATTTATTACTGAGGAATAGCCCAGCAAAGCTCCTGGGCTAGCAGGGCTTTACTTCCTCAAAGAGGCAGAGCTTTACGCTGTAGCTCTCTTTGCGGATCGCCACCTCTCCCCGCCCCTCTCAATCTTCTGTCACTGAGAGGGGCGGAGAGGAGGCAGAGATCCGTGAAGATCGATTGCGAAGAGGCAGAGCTACAGCTCAAAGCTCTGCCTCTCCAGGGCAGCACGATCTTCAACCTGCAAAGTCGTGGTACTTTGTAGGTCGCTTTCTCTCTATTAAATCATTCATCTGCCGTGGGGATGCAGCAATTTCACTTGGGCATTAATGCTTAACAGGATAATACGACAAAATCAGGAAAAAAAAGAGACTTCAGAGTCTCTTTAAGTTACTTTCTGTACATTGTGGTGGGATTGAATACTCTGTTTTTGTAAAAGGCAACTTGGTTTACCTGTTTGTTCACTAGCTTGTCACTCTGTGGTTTCTTAATGGTCACCGTGCAAGTTCAACATCACTAAACAGAGACTGACCAACAAGTCCTCAATTCCTTATATCTTAAGAACCCCACAAATATTATATTTCAGTCATTTGTTGTCCCTCTCTATAAAAATAAATTTAATGGTAGGTCAAACTGAGTGCCCATATTAATATGACAGCTGGCTAACAGCCAGCTGAATGCTTTATGGGTGGTCCTGCATATTTGCTAATATTGTCTGCTATTATCAATGCCATGAAAGCAATCCCGCCATAATGATTCTCTCTGAGGTTTTTTTATTTTTTTTATTTTTTATTTGATAAATCTTTATTAGGATCCCCAAATCCCAAATCCTGTCTGCACCAGTGGTGCTCGGATACCACTTTTTATTATTCGAGTTTGGTAGAATTCGAAAAGTAAATTATTCGAGTTCGGTCGAATATTCGAGTCGAATATTTTTTACTATTCGATTCGACCTCGGACTTCGAGCTCACTATTCGAGTCGGTATTCGAGCTCATTATTCGAGCTGACTATTCGAATTGGCCTTAAATAGCTTCCAACACTTGTTTTGAGGGTGAATGATGCAAGAAACATCTTTTTTTCCAAGTAACAACAGCAAGTGATTATGTGGGGATGTTCCTTTAAAAAAAAAAGGTGGAAAGAGAAGTTGTGTCCAAAATTCTGTTCAGTACAGTGTATATACTTCTTCTTCTTCTTCTTCATCTTCTATATCTTCTTCTTCTTCTTCTTCTTCTTCATCATCTTCTTCTTCTTCTTCTATATCTTCTTCTTCTTCTCCTTCTTCATCTTCTTCTTCTTCTTCTATATCTTCTTCTTCTTCTTCTTCTTCTTCTTCTATATCTTCTTCTTCTTCTTCTTCTTCTTCTTCATGTTCTTCTTCTTCATCTTCTTCTTCTTCATCTTCTTTTTCTTCATCATCTTCTTCTTCTTCATCTTCTTCTTCTTCATCTTCTTCTTCTTCTTCATCTTCATCTTCTTCTTCTTCTTCTTCATCTTCTTCATCTTTTTCTATATCTTCTTTTTCTATATCTTTTTCTATATCTTCTTTTTCTATATCTTCTTCTTATTATTATTTTTCTATTTCGTCTTCTTCTTTTTCTATATCTTCTTCTTCTTCTCCTTCTTCTTCTTCTTCTCCTTCTTCTTCTTCTTTTTCTATATCTTCTTCTTCTTCTATATCGTCTTCTTCTTCTTCACTTATTTCTCTCTTTTTTTTTTTTTTTTTAAAGAAATGCAGCTATTTTTGAGCGTAATAAATAGCTGGTGGCGCACGCATGTTGGAAGCGCCATTGTATGTGCTTCCTGGCAGTGGAAACACACAGACAGCAGGAGGTAAATTCAGCAGCAGCAGCAGGAGGAGGAGGATGATTCTGTGGCAGCAGGCAGTCAATGAGGCAGGCAGCGAGACATAATAGGCAGTGGTACCTAGCGGTGGTACCAGGCCGTAAATACACAGCATAAGGTTCCAGACAGCGGTCGTGAAGCCCACATCATGTCCAATACACAACTGGGACAGCACAGTTTTCAACCCGGACACCTCTAAAAATAATATCACAAAGTATTAATAAAAAGTATATATATTTTTATCTTTCTTTTAAAGAAATGCAGCTATTTTTGAGCGTAACAAATAGCTGGTGGCGCATGGTGGAAGCGCCATTGTATGTGCTCCCTGGCAGTGGAAACACACAGACAGCAGGAGGTAAATTCAGCAGCAGGAGGAGGAGGATGAGTGTGTGGCAGCAGGCAGTCAATGAGGCAGGCAGCGTGACATAATAGCCCTGGTACCTAGCGGTGATACCAGGGCGTAAATAAACACAACAGGAGGTCACAGACAGCGGTCGTGCAGTCCACATCGTGTCCAATACACAACTGGGACAACACAGTTTTCAACCCGGCCACCTCAGAAAAATTAAACCTTTTTTTTTTTTAAAGGTAAATACAGGCAGCAGGGGCAGCTATTGTTTGACGTAATAGCTGGTGGCAGAGTGGCAGCAGAAGGTAAATCTGTGTACCCTTGGCAGTGGGAAACACAGACAGACAGCAGCAGCAGCAGCAGGAGGAATTGAGGAGTAATGTGAGTAGCTATTGTTGGACGTAATAGCTGGTGGCAGAGTGGCAGCAGAAGGTAAATCTGTGTACCCTTGGCAGTGGGAAACACAGACAGACAGCAGCAGCAGCAGGAGGAATGGAGGAGTAGTGTGAGTGTGGCAGCAGGTAGGTAGGCAGCGTGACATAATAGCCCTGGTACCTAGCGTTGATACCAGGGCTGTAAATAAACACAACAGGAGGTCCCAGACAGTGGTCGTGCAGCCCACATCGTGTCCAATACACAACTGGGACAACACAGTTTTCAACCCGAGCACCTAAGAAAAATTAAACCTTTTTTTTTTTTTTTTTTTAATGGTTTACTTTTTTTTTTTTTACAGCAAATTACACAGATATAGCTATTGTTTGACGTAATAGCTGGTGGCAGAGTGGCAGCAGAAGGTAAAATCTGTGTACCCTTGGCAGTGGGAAACACAGACAGACAGCAGCAGCAGCAGGAGGAATGGAGGAGTAGTGTGAGTGTGGCAGCAGGTAGGTAGGCAGCGTGACATAATAGCCCTGGTACCTAGCGTTGATACCAGGGCTGTAAATAAACACAACAGGAAAAACAGAGGCGCCAAATAGAGTAAAAATAGTGCCAATTAAAAACAGATAAAATTGTGGGTGACAATGGTGGACTTGTACACCCTACAAACAACAATCCGACCACTTTATATGGTAAAAATAGAAATGAATTTAATCAATTTAGTACTCCAAGATAAAACACACAATTTGCAACGCGTTTCACGGGACACAAGCCCGCTTCCTCAGGCAAAACAATTATAGGCAGGAGCAGCTGAAAACAGAAAAGAAAAAATGTACAATGGAATCCATAAAAAACAAAAAAACACACAAAACCAAAAGGCCAGACCAAAACACTTGATCCGACAACGAAAAATATTGCACATAGGTAATGTTAGTTTCCATCCCAAGAGACTCCCCAGTTGGAGTCCCCCTCAACAGTATATGATTGATTAGTATAACCTATTAATTCTTAGCTCCCCAAATGGGGCATATACAAATTATTCCCTTGTATATTATTAGTTTTTGGTGATCAAATGGTAACCATAATAATGACACTGGTGATGACATAACAGTAACAAAACAATACAGTGACAATAATGATAATGATGATGTAACATAACAAAAAACATAAAGAAAGTACATACGCATGCACACAGCCCTCACATGTGCATGTGCATGCGTATGTACTTTCTTTATGTTTTTTGTTATGTTACATCATCATTATCATTATTGTCACTGTATTGTTTTGTTACTGTTATGTCATCACCAGTGTCATTATTATGGTTACCATTTGATCACCAAAAACTAATAATATACAAGGGAATAATTTGTATACGCCCCATTTGGGGAGCTAAGAATTAATAGGTTATACTAATCAATCATATACTTTTGAGGGGGACTCCAACTGGGGAGTCTCTTGGGATGGAAACTAACTTTACCTATGTGCAATATTTTTCGTTGTCGGATCAAGTGTTTTGGTCTGGCCTTTTGGTTTTGTGTGTTTTTTTGTTTTTCATGGATTCCATTGTACATTTTTTCTTTTCTGTTTTCAGCTGCTCCTGCCTATAATTGTTTTGCCTGAGGAAGCGGGCTTGTGTCCCGTGAAACGCGTTGCAAATTGTGTGTTTTATCTTGGAGTAATAAATTGATTAAATTCATTTCTGTTTTTACCATATAAAGCGGTCGGATTGTTGTTTGTAGGGTGTACAAGTCCACCATTGTCACCCACAATTTTATCTGTTTTTAATTGGCACTATTTTTACTCTATTTGGCGCCTCTGTTCTTTCATTTACGCGATTATCCACCTGGTGGATGGGTGAGGACACCCTCGTTTTTCTCCACAGAGAGCGAATTTTTAACCTGAGCGGGGACAGGTCTAATCTCCCCGTCTGCTATACAAGTGGTTGCCTGATCCCGGCAACCCATATTTGTGAGTATATCTACTATTATATTCTTTACACCATTTTTGATCTACAATATTACACTATTGGGGGCTCTCGATTGTTCCCTTCTTTTTCTCTCTCCAAACACAACAGGAGGTCCCAGACAGTGGTCGTGCAGCCCACATCATGTCCAATACACAACTGGGACAACACAGTTTTCAACCCGGGCACCTCAGAAAAATTAAACCTTTTTTTTTTTTTCTTTTAATGGTTTACTTTTTTTTTTTTTTTTTTTTACAGCAAATTACACAGATATAGCTATTGTTTGACGTAATAGCTGGTGGCAGAGCGGCAGCAGAAGGTAAATCTGTGTACCCTGGCAGTGGAAAACACAGACAGACAGCAGAAGGGCAGTACACAGCAGCCCACTGTAGATGTAAAATGTGTGGCTGCAGGCGACGTAATAGTCAAAGTGAACCAGGCTGGCTTAGTGAGCAGGAGCCAGGAGGTGGTAAAGGGTGGTAAGGCACATTAACGATGGTTCTTCCGGCAGCCAGTTCATGTCCCCCTCTCGCCGACAACAGAGGCCAGGAACTCGCCTTCCACCCACGCCTGGTTCATCTTGAGAAACGTCAGTCTGTCCACAGACTTGTGAGACAGATGTGAGCGTTTCTCGGTGACCACGCCACCAGCTGCACTGAAGCAGCGCTCGGACAGCACGCTGGAAGGGGGGCAGGACAGCACTTCCAGGGTGTACTGCGCCAGCTCGCTCCAGATCTCCAGGCGCTTGACCCAATACTCCATGGGATCAACAGGGGCATCGCTGTCAAGCCCGCTGTAGGACCCCATGCAGTCTGGCTGTGACCGGAGGAGGATGCTGCTGCATGCACCTCCTCTCTAGTCACTGCTGCTGGAGCCTCTACAGTCCTGTAGAGCTCGTTGCTGAGAGACAGCAGGTCTGTGGGGTGCTTGCTGCTGGATGCAGGCACCTGCTGCTGCCTCTGTGCTGGCTGGACAGTGGGGGTGGAAGGCTGGGGGAAAGCTTCCTCCAAGCGCTCAACAAGGGCCTGCTGCAAGCTCCTTATTTGTTGCGCTGGCTCTCCTCCTGCAGGTGGCAGGAACTGGCTCAACTTCCCCTTGAGGCGCAGGTCCAATATCATGCTGATCCAGATGTCCTCCCTCTGCTTCATCTGGATCACCCTGGGGTCCTTGCGCAGGCACGTCAGCATGTGCACTGCCATTGGGAAGAGGCGGGCCACGTGTGCTGGCACATCGACGGCAGTGCTGTCCTCCTCCTCCTCCTCTGCCTCCTCAGCCTCATCCTCTCTCCATCCCCGCACCAACTCAGCTGCGCTGTGCTGATCTCCCTCATCAGCAGCAAGGTCAGGGACCTCCACCAAGTCCTCCTCCTCCTCCCCCTCAGAGGTGGACTGTGCAGCTGCATGCCGCTCCTGCTGGGCCAAGGCTGCCGCTCCCTGTTCCAGCAAAGCATCGAGGGCCCTGTTCAGCAGACAAACCAGGGGCACCCACTCGCAGACCATAGCATGGTCCCTGCTCACCATGTTAGTGGCCTGCAGAAAGGGAGCCAGCATCAAGCACACCTGCTGCATGTGCCTCCAGTCGTCATCGGGGATGATGGATGGGATGTTGCTGGTCTTGTCCCTTTTCTGAGCGGCGGAAACAGTGGCCAGGGCAAGGTACTGGTTGACAGCGTGCTTCTGTTCAACTAGACGCTCCAACATCACCAGGGTGGAGTTCCAGCGAGTTAGAACATCAAGGATCAGCCGATGGCGTGGCAGCTCCAGCTCCTTTTGCACGTCTTCCAGGCTCGCACAGGCTGCAGCCGAGCGCCGGAAGTGACGCACAACATTCCTTGCCATTTCCAGCAGTTCGCCCATCCCCTGGTAGGTGCGCAAGAACTTCTGCACCACCAGGTTCAGCACGTGGGCAAGACAGGGGATGTGGGTCAGGTTTCCCCTGTCAATTGCGGCAACCAGATTGGCCCCATTGTCGGCCACCACCTCTCCGACTCTGAGGCCTCTGGGGGTCAGCCAAATCCTCTCCTGCTCCTGGAGTTTGGCCAACACATGGGTTGCCGTCAGTTTGGTCTTCCCAAGGCTGACCAACTGCAGCACCGCTTGGCAGTGGCGGGCCTTCACGCTGCTGCTGAGTCGGGGGGGTTTGGCCAGGTGTGCCGGAGAATTGCAGAGGATCGGAGGAACCTGCCGCAGTTCCCCTGACCCTGCGGGGTGGCACCACCCACTGTGTTGCTGCTGCTGCTGTGCCCGCTGCTGCTCTCCCATCCTCACCCCCTTCCACCAAGCTGACCCAGTGGACAGTGAAGGACAGGTAGCGGCCTGTCCCGAAGCGGCTGCTCCAGGAGTCCATGGTGACGTGGACCCTTTCACCAACCGCGTGCTCCAGCCCTCGCTCCACATTGGCCATCACAAAGCGGTGCAGTGCAGGAATGGCCTTGCGGGCAAAGTAGTGTCTGCTGGGGAGCTGCCAGTCTGGGGCTGCACAAGCAAGCAGCGCACGCATGTCGCTCCCCTCCTGCACGAGCGTGTACAGCAGGAGTTGGGAGCACATGGCCCGTGCCAGCAAGCCGTTCAGCTGACGCACGCAACGGCTGCTGGGAGGCAGAGCCCTAACCACCCCCTGGAAGGACTCGCTCAAAAGGCTCTGGCGTGGCCTTTTGCTAGCATGGGAATCAGCGGACACAGCAAAGGAGGCCACTGAGGACTGGCTGCCAGAACAGGCCTCAGTGTCGGCGGCAGGAGTTGCAGAGGGGGGAGGAGCAGTGCGTTTCCGCACTCCTGCTGGTGCTGCTGGAGGAGCAGGAGGGCGGGTGGCTGCTGTTGCTGCTGCTGCTGAAGGCTGTGCAGTGATGGGTGTGGTGCCACTGCCAGCACCAGATGCCTTCAGCCTCTGGAACTCCTCATGCTGGTGGAAATGTTTAGCAGCAAGGTGGTTGATGAGCGAGCTGGTGCTGAACTTTAAGGGGTCTGCACCTCTGCTCAACTTCCGCTGACAGTGGTTGCAAGTGGCGTACTTGCTGAAAACTGTGGGCATTGTGAAAAATCGCCAGATTGGTGACAAGAACAACCCCCTACGGCCTGGAGCCGCTGCTGCCTGTCTCCCTGTGGTGGTTGTGGGGGGGGCTTGGGGGCGGCTGGTGGTGGTACTGGCAGATGCTGCTGCTGCTGCTGCTGCTGAGCCTGAGACACCGGCAGGCTGTGGGACCTGCCTACTGCTGCCAATGCTTGCAATGATGCGCCTCCTTGCAAGGCCCACAAGCGCATCCTCCTCCTCCTCCTCAGAGCTGCTGATGATGACATCCCCAGGTGCTGGTGGTGGCGGCACCCAGTCTTTGTCTGTCACCACGTCATCATCATCATCATCATCCTCCCCCTCCTGAAACATGTCCTGCTGGGATGATGACCCCCCAAACTCCTCTCCTGATGCATGGATGGGCTGCTTGACTGTCGCCACAGTCTTGCTGTCCAATCCCTCATCCCCCAAAGTGCCCATCAGCATCTCCTCCTCCAAATCGCCAACAACAGCAGACAATACCCTGATGGTGCCTGGGGTAAAAATACTGCTGAGTGACAGGTCGCCAACTTGTGACGGTGAACTGGCCTCCTCCCCAGGCCCTGCTGGGCGACTGCTGCGAACAGGGGTGGTGGTGGTGGTGGTGAGGGTGGAGGCCTCGGATGCAGAGCTGATGGCGGGCTGCTCATCCTCCGTCATCAGTTGCACCACAGTGGCTGCATCCTTTTCCTCAATGGGACGTTTCCGACCCGGCTGGAGAAAAATAGGAGCAGGTACTACACGCTGCTGCTGCTGTGTCTCTGCAGCGTGAGTTGCTCCTGCTGGGCGGCGCCCAAGGCGTCCACGGCCAGTGGCTATAGGAGGAATGTTAGCCACTGACGCAGCTGCTGCTGCAGCGGAACTGTGCATGGTGGCGCAGCCGCGGCTTGCCACAATGCTTCTCCCTCTCCTCTTGATTCCCTTGCTGCCCTTCCCCTTGCCCAAACCGCGCTGGCTGCCACTTCCAGACATCTTAGATGTTTTGGGCGTAAACAAAAAAGTTTTTTAAAAGGGCGGGTGAAAAAGTGGGGTACTTTAATGGAGTGAGTTGGTGGGTGAGGTGACACTAATCACTAAGTGATTAGATCGCTAAGTGATTACTAGTACAGTACTAATACAAAATACAATAATTCAGTAATCAGTAAGTGTGAACAGTGAACAGTGAGTGTGTCCCCTAGTACACTAACTAGAAAATACAATAATCAGTAGTAATCAGATTAAGTAGAAGGAAATAGAGTGTGTGTACTGAGTGCACGCACACACACACGTAGGAGCTAGCCTATGAACAGTGACTGAGTGTCCCTAGTACAGTAAGTAGTAACAGTAAGTAGTACAACTAGAAATTACAATAAGTAATCAGAAGGAAATAGAGTGTGTGTACTACTGTACAGACAGTGCACGCACACACACACGCAGGAGCTAGCCTATGAACAGTGACTGAGTGTCCCTCCCTAGTAGTAAGTAGTAACAGTAAGTACAACTAGAAATTACAATAATCAGTAGTAATCAGAAGGAAATAGAGTGTGTGTACTGTACAGACAGTGCACGCACACACACACGCAGGAGCTAGCCTATGAACAGTGACTGAGTGTCCCTAGTAGTAAGTAGTAAGTAAGTACAACTAGAAATTACAATAATCAGTAGTAATCAGAAGGAAATAGAGTGTGTGTACTGCACGCACACACGCAGGAGCTATGAACAAACAGTGACAGTGAGTGAAAACAGTGACAGACAGTGAAAATACAATCACTCAGTAGTAAAGGACAGTAGAAACACTGGTATAATAAACTAACAGAGGACAGGAGGACAGCTGCCCACACAGGCAAGGCCCTGAGGCCTAAAGCTGTGTAAGCTTGCCTGCAGCAGCTGCCTGTCTCTATGTAACACACAAGCTACTAACTAAAATACAATGTCTATCTAACTAACAACAATATAGGTGTGTTATAGGAGGTGTATGTGAGCAAAAGCGCTAGGTAATTGACCACAATAGAGCACTTGCTAAGCCAAAGCACAAAGGAGCAGATCTCTCTCTGTATAAAGTCAGGCAAGGACGGGAAAAACGGAACATGGCGGCCGCTATTTATAGGGTAGGGGCTGGCCAGGGTCCCCCTCTGTGATTGGCTGCCGTCAGAGGGCCTGGGAGTGAGTGGGCTATTCGAGTTCACTCGAATAGCCCATTCGAGATAGCTGCGAGCTATTCGAGCTCGGTATTGGAGCTCGAATAGCTAAAAAAAGAGCTCGAATATTCGAGCTCTGCTGAGCACCCCTGGTCTGCACTGCCTCATTACTATTGTGATTGGAATGGGAGCACTGGTACAAGCATCTTTGAATTTAATTTTCTGCTCAAATTAGTTAATTGATCTTGTCAATGATAATCTTTAGTAAGGTAACATTCTAATTGGTCCTGATCAATCATTAGGAAGCCCCGGTGTATTTCAAAAATGCTCAGGCTGAAGGACCTATCCTTCTCAGTGCTAAGTTGTGCTTATGTGAAAATGGATTTGAAATACTAATGTTGATGCAAACATAACTGGGGGAGGTCACATTTTATTAGGGGAAGCTTCCAGATTCCACCATAGGCACCCTCCATACAATAAGCAACCCCCCATCATGTCCTACATAATTTCAATAAAACTCAGGGGGTAGGAATGTAGGACCCCTTCTTGCAGAGTACCCCCAGTGTTAAGAACCAGCATGTCTGAGCAATACATGCCTGGGGAACAAAAACAAAATGAAAAAAAAAAACCTCTGAGAAAGGCGTAGGATGATAAGGTTAGAGCTGTGCACACTATGAAATTGCCCACCGAAATGCATACAAGCAGCATCCTGACACATGGCCACACAATGTAAGGTTTGTGGAGAAAGTTTTATCGCGCTGGTGGCACTACTGATAACATGGGGTCTGGATCAAATGGCAAATGTGGTACAATGCAGAATGATAGTTATACCATTGAAGCCAAATTATTTTTTTCACTTGCGACTCAGTCATGACTCCATGTAAAATAAATACAATTAACTGGCAGAACTAAAAACATCTAACTATGGCAGCCGAGCAAGACACAGACACCAGAGTGTTTCTAACAGCTGCGAGCAGTAAGCACACCAGATTATAACATGTGACGTATGTAAATTGCAGCCAACTGTCACGGACAATAACAAATAACATACTAATGAACTCAGACATTCAGAAGTGAGGCTACTCAGGACACAAAAAGATCAGGTCATTATATTAAGATATTACAAAAACAGCTACTGAAATTTTAAAGCAGAAATTAATACTGTAGACCTTTACTAGCATAAGAATTAATTTCTATCTATTATATAACTCCATAAAAAAGTTGTGTCTAGATTTTTTGGGGGGATGTAAGAAGGAACCATCAGGCACAATGTCAGCTGATGCCATTAATAATCCAATAATCTAATTCCTTTGCTGACATTGGCCCTTATTTAAGTCACCTTTTTTCAAAGCGTTCTCCTAAGTGATATATTTACGCCTCTTTAATAAAATGGCCTTCAAGCCACCAACAAGCAAGAGAATACTCAGAAAAATTTTGACAGTACTTTTTAACCTAATTGTTAGTACTTTTCTTTGCAAAGTACTGAAAAGTTATTTTAAAAGACTACCTCCGACAAAAAAAAGTTTGAACACCAGTACATATTGTTACGATATTCGGGATGTCATTGACCCTGCCACCAGCGGTAGGCACGGGTTCTCCCAAGGCGCGGAGTCTAAGTGACCACTTTTGTCTTCACCAGAGTGCCCTGCAAGGAACGATGGGCCACTACCACTAGTGGGCAACGGACTACTTTGCTGCAAGTGGTCACCAGGTTGCGGCCCCCTGGGATCGCCCCACCGGAGACAGAGAGAACAACGGTCCACTTGAGAGGTTCAGGCAGAAGCGTAGTCGGGTACAGGCCAAGGTCAGGGCAGGCAGCAGACAAGCAGGAACAGTAGACATGCAGAGGTCAAGGCAGGCAGCAGACAAGCGTAATCGATAAACAAGCTGAGGTCGGGACGGGCGGCTAGAATCGTAAGTCAGGAACATGCAAGGTCTGCAACAGGCCAAACAGAAGTCAAGACAAGGCTCCAGCGGCTACTGGCACCAAGCTGATCAGACTAACCCCAGCAGCTCACTTAAATACAGAATTCAAAATTGCCACCGAAAGACGTGCCCTGCGCATATGCATGTGCGCTAACGTGAACGCTCGTGTGCTCACCGAAATGGCCCCCCAGGAGAATGCCCAGACGCCATAAAAGATAACACGCAATCGCGCGTAGATGCACGTGCACCCAACCGCCAGCGACAGGTACTGTAACACATATATGTAGCCTATGCACTGTGTACAGTTAGATGAACATATAATGTTTACATATGGTTCATCATAGTGGATGGAACAGACTCACATTTATATCTGTAGTAGCACCTCCATCTTTCTCCTCATGCTGATGCCTTGCAAGTACACAATCAGAATTGTGTACTCTCCTCCAGCCTGGTGCCCTCCCCTGCTCTCTGCCTGCCTGGATCAAATTACATCTCATTTCAAAGTCAGTAGAAGATGGAGAAGACAGGAGTACTGCTCAAGTCTATTTTATCATGTCTGTTTGCTATAAATCTTATTCCACATGTCTGTCTGTCTGCCTGCCTGGATTAGAATACATATCTTTTCACAGTGATTTTGGCCTGGGAGCAGGATGATGAGGTGTGTGTGTGTGTGGGGGGGGGGGGGGGGGGGGGAGTTATGACATCAATCCCCCAGCATCCTTTGAACCTATGGTTTGGAAAGATAAATAATTGCCCGGGCGCGATTTCAAACAGGGGGTGGGGATTTAAAGGCCATATGTAGAATACGGACCCTGGGGGTGAAAAAAAATCACACTTTATTATGTGTGATTTAATATATCTTGGCAACTTATTAGGTTTAAAGGGAACCTAAACTAAGCTGAACCTAAGCTAAACTAAATTTACCTGGGGCTTCTACCAGCTCCCGCAGCTACTCTGTGCCCGCGCCATCCTGGAATGATCCCCTGGTCCCCCGCAGTGGCTGAGTTTCGATTTCGACAACAGAACCAGTCACCGGCCACTGCACCTGCGTCCTTGATCATGCATCCCTCCCTTTGCCGCTTGAGTCGTCTTTCAAATGCGCAGTATGAGAAAATCTCATACTGTGTACGCGCAGGACGAGGATGCGCGCGACCGGGGCTGCACAGACACAGTTGCCGGCGACAGGCTCCGTTGCCGAAATACACGCACAGGCAGCTGCAGGGGGCAGGTAGAAGCCCCAGGTCAGTTAAACTTTTTATCAGTTCAGTTTAGGTTCCCTTTAAAACAAACTGATTTATAATTTAAGTACCGTACTCTTTAAACAGAAGATGAAAACTTAAAAAAACTCAAGAGAAAAAGTGAATTGCATATGGGTCAAATTGTCTTTACTTCATTTACTCACATTTCACAACCATGCTGTCCCCTTGCATGTCTTCATCTCTAAAAGGTGCTCAAAAAGCATTGCATGGACTATTAACATGAACCTGGAAAGAAATATTAACATGAACCTAACCCTAAAAATAAAGCTCCTATATGCTGTATACCCTTAACCCACCTCTAATGCTATCTATTCCTACCCTTCACCCTTCTGATTTCAGTTTCCATGAAACATTATCTGATGAAACCCTAAACCACCGTATCCTCCCCTATGGTGCCCCTCATGACCAAGAATCCCATCGGCTAAGAATCATAGAACAGGTGTGGTCACCATGACTCCTTTCACCCATTATAAATGTGATCACAATAACAGCAGCCCTGGTCCTTGTATCAAAATAGAAAGAATGAGAAGTTGGGATTTTTTACAGTCCTGCCCCCCCCCCCTCCCCATACCTGCAGGGGCTACATACTTAAAGGGTGGTTCACACTTGCTTTAAAATCCTATCCATGTTTTTAAAGCTCCTCTTCAATGCAGGAAGTGGATCCTATGTTACAATAGGTCCTATAGGATCCGCTTCCACTTGTACAAAACACAAATCGTACATAGATTCATGTGCCGCGGAATGCGAGACGGAATCCTGAGTCCCAACTTGGCCCATTTTCCTTGACCGGATGGGAAAATATGGGCCTGACCGCTCCATGCCAATTTGCATGAAGTCCGCCCTGGGCATGTTTTGCAGGAGATCGCATCTCTGCTTGAGTAACGGAGCTCCGCTCTGTCATCAGTCTCCCAGCTGCTAGGAGACTGTTAGACAGCGAAACCGCCATCTATTTACAATGTACAGCTCTGCAATCTAAGGAAGCGCTGTACTAGGGACAGCTGTGCCACTTGGCTGTCCCCTACAGAGGATCAGGAGCAATCGGCTTTCACAGGCTTATGCCTATGACAGCTGATCGCGGTGTTTGGCTGGCGGGGGGAGGGAAGGAGGGCTGGGAAAAAAATGAATAAAATAGACAATTTATTTAAAATAAATAAATAAACAAAAATAAACAAACAGGGCAGCAGTAATCAGAGACCACCAACAGAAAGCTCTGTTGGTGGGCAGAAAAGTGGGGGGGATCACTTATGTTCTGAGTTATACAGCCCTGCAGCGAGCCCTTAAAGCTGCATTGGCCTAATTTGTAAAAAATAGCCTGGTCACTAGGGGGCTTAAAGCCTGTGGTCCTTAAGTGGTTAGTGTAAAGAAGCGCCCGCTTTGCCTGCCTTACATAGCAGTGCTTGCTGCTATGTAAGGCAGGGGCAAACCCAGGATTTTCAAGGGGGGGATTCCTGAAAGGTTTCTTTTGGCAAGCCGCGCACTACCGTGCAGGCGTTTGCCCACAAAATACACACAATGGGCAGTGTTTTTCCCTACAAAATACACATGATGCAGTAGTGTTTCGCCAAAATATATATAATGTGGCAGTGATTAAGTAGCCATATAACCCCCCCCCCCTTTATTATGGATAACAAAATTAACCTTTAGTACAGGTGACCAGATGACCCCCCATTTATCGCACAGGTAGCCAGAGGAGGCCCCCCATTTACAGTATAGGTAGCTAAATGACCCCCAGTTAGGATAGGTAACCACATGATCCCCATTTATTGTATATAGCCAGATGACTCCCCGTTCAGTACATATATCCAGATTCCCCCTTGTATTTCACCAAATCCCCCTTGTATGTAGCCAGTGTATATAGCCAGATACCCCTTGTATATAGCCAGTGTATATAGCCAGATACCCCCTTGTATTTCACCAAATACCCCTTGTATATAGCAAATGTATATAGCCATATACCCCTTGTATATAGCCAGTGTATATAGTCAGATATCCCTTGTATATAACCAGGGTATATAGCCAGATCCCCCATGTATATAGCCAGGGTATAGCCAAATCCCATTGCATATAGCCAGGGTATATATTCAGACTCCCTTTGTATATTGCCAGGGTATATAGTCAGATCCCCCTTGTATATAGCCAGGGTATAAAGCCAGATCCCCCTTGTATATAACCAGGGTATATAGCCAGATCCCCCTTGTTTATAGCCAGGGTATATAGCCAGATCCCCCTTGTATATAGCCAGGGTATATAGTCAGATCCCCCTTGTATATAGCCAGTGTATATAGCCTGATCCCCCTGCATTTAGCCAGTGTATATAGTCAGATCCCCCCTTGTATATAGCCATTGTATTTTGCCAGATTCCCCTGCATATAGCCAGTGTATATAGTCAGATCCCCCTGCATATAGCCAGTGTATATAGTCAGATCCCCCTGTATATATAGCCAGATCCCGCCCCCCCCTGTATATATCCAGTGAATATAGCCAGACCCCCATGCATATAGCCAGTGTATACAGTCAGATCCCCCTGTATATATAGCCAGATCCCCCACTGTATATATAGCCAGATCCCCTGCATATAGCCAATGTATATAGTCAGATCCCCCTGTATATATAGCCAGATCCCCCCCCCCCCTGTATATAGCCACTGTATATAGCCAGATCCCCCTGCATATAGCCAGTGTATATAGTCAGATCCCCTGTGTATATATTATATATATATATATATATATATATATATATATATATATATATATATAGCCACTTAAAATGGGTGGGTGGTAGGGTGGCACTCTGGGGGGAGAGGAGGAGATAGAGGCATCAGCCGCCGAAGTGCAATGCGGGGAGGGAGGCTGACATCACTCCTCCCTCCCTCTTCATCAGTGCCCCCTCCCGAGTCCCCTTGCAGAGAATGCGCAGCGGGCGTTTAGTTCACCTGAGTCTCTGGGCTCCAGCCGGCTTCTTCATTCTATTTCCTGTTCCGCGTCATGGGAACGAGGAAATAGAATGAAGCTGGCCAGAGCGCAGAGACTCAGGTAAACTAAACGCCCGCTGCGCGATCTCTGCAAGGGGACTCGGGAGCAGTGGCGTACCTAGGGCATTTGACACCCGGGGCTGGTTACTATAAGACACCACCACCACCCCTCCAAACATCCCCCCCCCCACACAAAAAAAAGGAGCGAGTTTGGCATACTAAGCGCTACGGTGGGTAATGCCAGGTATAGGTGTTCCCTGTATAGTAAAGTGGGCAGCATTTCACCATAAATTAATCGTAAAGAGAGCAGCATTCACCATAAAATAATCGTAAAGAGAGCAGCATTTCACCAGAAAATAATTGTAAAGTGGGCAGCATTTCACAAGAAAATATTTGTTATGAGGACAGCATTCACTAGAAAATAATCATTATGTGGGCAGCATTCACCAGAAAATAATCGTTATGTGAGCAGCATTCACCAGAAAATAATCACTATGTGGGGAGCATTCACCAAAAAATAATCGTTATGTGGGGAGCATTCACCAGAAAATAATCGTTATGTGGGGAGCATGCCATTCACCAGAAAACAATCGCTATGTGGGGAGCATTCACCAGAAAATAATTGCTATGTGTGGAGCATTAACCAGAAAATAATCGCTATGTGGGGAGCATTCACCAGAAAATAATCGCTATGAGGGGAGCATTCACCAGAAAATAATCGCTATGTGGGAAGCATTCACCAGAAAATAATTGTTATGTGCGCAGAATTCACTAGAAAATAATCGCTATGTGGGGAGCATTCACCAGATAATAATCGCTATGTGGGTGCATTCACCAGAAAATAGTCGCTATAGGGTGAGCATTCACCAGAAAATAATCGCTATGTGGGCAGCATTAACCAGAAAATAATCGCTATGTAGGGAGCATTCACAAGAAAATAATCGCTATGTGGGCAGCATTCGCCAGAAAATAATTGCTATGAGGGGAGCATTCACCAGAAAATAATCGCTATGTGGGAAGCATTTACCAGAAAATAATTGTTATGTGCGCAGAATTCACTAGAAAATAATCGCTATGTGGGGAGCATTCACCACAAAATAATCGCTATGTGGGGAGCATTCACCAGAAAATAATCGCTATGTGGGTGCATTCACCAGAAAATAATCGTTATGTGGGCAACAGTCACCAGAAAAATATCGCTATGTGGGGAGCATTCACCAAAAAATAATCGATATGTGGGCAACAGTCACCAGAAAATAAACCTGTAAAAAAAAAATTCACTCACCTGGCCAGCCTCTGAAGCGCAGCTTCCTCCAGCGTCGATCCTCCTGCAGCCAGTGTAAATCTCCTGCGCTGACAGGCAGAGTGCAGGGCTACGGGAAGATGGCGCCCGAAGCCTTGTACTGGAGACACAAATAGTCTCCAGTGCAGGGCTTCGGCAGCCATCTTCCCACAGCCCTGCTCTGCCTCCGGGAGGCAGTCCCCGCAGTGGGCTGCGGGAGTTGAACACCTGGGGGGTCCCAGGCGGGCAGTGGGGAAGAAAGACAGAAGGAGGGGACCCAGGTGAGCGAGGGGGGGATCTGTCCCCCCTCCCTGCCGCTGTCCCCCACCCCTGCTTCTAGCACTGCTCTTCCCCTACCATGGGTCCTCCCTCCCCGCATTACACTGCGGCGGTTGGTGCCGCTATAGGGCATGCTGGGAGAGCAGCAGGAGGGGAATTCGGGGCATCGGTAACCCCCCCTGCGTGCGCCAGTGTAAGGAGCGTACCTTCCTTGGTTATGCACTTTGCTTACATAGCAACACACGTAACTTAAACTGCAGGCGGTCCTGTGAAGTATTGTTACCAAGATACTTCACTCACGGCTGCTACTATGTTAATTTACATAGTTGTAACTATGTAAATTAACACAGTAGCGGCCACAAGTGAAGTATCACGGTAATGATACTTCAAAGGATCGCCGGCAGTAAACGTTATGTGCGTTGCTATGTAAGTAAAGCGCGTAACTAAGGAAGGCACACTCCTTACATAGCAGCAAGCGCTGCTATGTAAGGCAAGCAAAGAGGGAAAAAAGCTAAGCAGCGCAGCTTGATGAATCAGGTCCAATGTGTCCAATGAAAACCTATGAGAACAGATACTGGTTGGGTTAGTGGCCACATCTGTGTCACCCATTTCACCCGCATGCGTGTCACCACCGTGAAATTGCACTCATGTGTTCCGCCGCCCATCGCCAGCGCTTGGTCCCTTCTAAACAGGGGGATCTCCATTGGGCTTCAAAAGACCAATGGTAATCCTCAGGAACAGGGAGAATTCTCATTGGTTCATGTTGGACCAATGAAAATTCTCCCAGTTGCCAGGAAGATTTGGCCTGCTGCAGCCTATGGAGATGCCCATGCTTTTGCTAGCCTCTGGGCTGTTGAGGGGGCCAAGCGGTGGGATTAATTTAATATGAACATATTAAAACAAAATATTTCTGGCATCCCAGAAATTACAAAGATGGGAATATACTAAAGGTTGGATTTAGGTAATACATATCACTGTTTAGGTAAAATTAAAGAAAAATTGCCAATTTTTTTAATTTTTTACACATTTTTCTTTAAAAAAAAAACGGTCCTGGGTTACTAGCACCCAGATCGCCGCATACAAAGTGTATAATACACTTTGCAATGTATACAAAGTGTATTATACAGGCTGCCTCCTGCCCTGGTGGTCCCAGTGTCCG
Source organism: Hyperolius riggenbachi (assembly GCF_040937935.1). Lineage (NCBI taxonomy): Eukaryota > Metazoa > Chordata > Amphibia > Anura > Hyperoliidae > Hyperolius > Hyperolius riggenbachi. The sequence goes on along the minus strand of NC_090654.1, from coordinate 169,378,723 downwards.
AGGGACCACCAGGGCAGGCTGCAGCCACCCTAATCTGCACCCAAGCACACTGATATCCGCCCCTGCCCCCTGATCGCCCACAGCACCCCTCAGACCCCCCCCCCTGCCCACCCCCCACCCCCCCCCCCCCCCCAGAACACTGTTTGCACCCAATCACCTCCCCTAATCACCCATCAATCACTCCCTGTCACTATCTGTAAACGCTATTTTTTTATGCCCTAAACTTCCCCCTGCACCCTCCTGATCACCCCCCCCCTCAGAATCTCCCCAGACCCCCCCCCCTGTGTACTGTATGCATCTATCCCCCTAATCACCTGTCAATCACCTGTCAATCACCCATCAATCACCCCCTGTCACTGCCACCCATCAATCAGCCCCTAACCTGCCCCTTGCGGGCAATCTGATCACCCACCCACACCAATAGATCGCCCGCAGATCCGACGTCAGATCACCTCCCAAGTGCATTGTTTACATCTGTTCTCTACCCTAAACACCCACTAATTACCCATCAATCACCCATCAATCACCCCCTATCACCACCTGTCACTGTTACCCATCAGATCAGACCCTAAGCTGCCCCTTGCGGGCACCCAATCACCCCGCCTACACGCTCAGATTGCCCTCAGACTCCCCCTTATCAATTCGCCAGTGCATTATTTACATCTGTTCTTCCCTGTAATAACCCACTGATCACCTGTCAATCACCTGTCAATCACCCATCAATCACCCATCAATCAGCCCCTGTCACTGCAACCCATCAATCACCCCCTGTCACTGCCACCCATCAATCAGCCCCTAACCTGCCCCTTGCGGGCAATCTGATCACCCACCCACACCAATGGATCGTCCGCAGATCCGACGTCAGATCACCTCCCAAGTGCATTGTTTACATCTGTTCTCTACCCTAAACACCCACTAATTACCCATCAATCACCCATCAATCACCCCCTATCACCACCTGTCACTGTTACCCATCAGATCAGACCCTAAGCTGCCCCTTGCGGGCACCCAATCACCCCGCCTACACGCTCAGATTGCCCTCAGACCCCCCCTTATCAATTCGCCAGTGCATTATTTACATCTGTTCTTCCCTGTAATAACCCACTGATCACCTGTCAATCACCTATCAATCACCTGTCAATCACCCATCAATCACCCCCTGTCACTGCCACCCATCAATCACCCCCTGTCACTGCCACCCATCAATCAGCCCCTAACCTGCCCCTTGCGGGCAATCTGATCACCCACCCACACCAATAGATCGCCCGCAGATCCGACGTCAGATCACCTCCCAAGTGCATTGTTTACATCTGTTCTCTACCCTAAACACCCACTAATTACCCATCAATCACCCATCAATCACCCCCTATCACCACCTGTCACTGTTACCCATCAGATCAGACCCTAAGCTGCCCCTTGCGGGCACCCAATCACCCCGCCTACACGCTCAGATTGCCCTCAGACTCCCCCTTATCAATTCGCCAGTGCATTATTTACATCTGTTCTTCCCTGTAATAACCCACTGATCACCTGTCAATCACCTGTCAATCACCCATCAATCACCCATCAATCAGCCCCTGTCACTGCCACCCATCAATCACCCCCTGTCACTGCCACCCATCAATCAGCCCCTAACCTGCCCCTTGCGGGCAATCTGATCACCCACCCACACCAATGGATCGTCCGCAGATCCGACATCAGATCACCTCCCAAGTGCATTGTTTACATCTGTTCTCTACCCTAAACACCCACTAATTACCCATCAATCACCCATCAATCACCCCCTATCACCACCTGTCACTGTTACCCATCAGATCAGACCCTAAGCTGCCCCTTGCGGGCACCCAATCACCCCGCCTACACGCTCAGATTGCCCTCAGACCCCCCCTTATCAATTCGCCAGTGCATTATTTACATCTGTTCTTCCCTGTAATAACCCACTGATCACCTGTCAATCACCTATCAATCACATGTCAATCACCCATCAATCACCCCCTGTCACTGCCACCCATCAATCACCCCCTGTCACTGCCACCCATCAATCAGCCCCTAACCTGCCCCTTGCGGGCAATCTGATCACCCACCCACACCAATAGATCGCCCGCAGATCCGACGTCAGATCACCTCCCAAGTGCATTGTTTACATCTGTTCTCTACCCTAAACACCCACTAATTACCCATCAATCACCCCCTGTCACTGCTACCTATCAGATTAGACCCCTATCTGCCCCTAGGGCACTCAATCAACCGCCCACACCCTCAGAACGCCCTCAGAACCCAGCCCTGATCACCTCGCCAGTGCATTGCTTGCATCTATTCCCCCCTCTAATCACACCTTGAGACACCCATCAATCACCTCCTGTCACCCCCTAGCACACCTACCCATTGTAATAAATCACCTTTAGCTCCGGCACCAGCAACTCATCAGAGCTGCAACTCACAGCGACAGCATACAGGAGATAGAGCGGAGACAGCCTTCTTCACCTTTCAAAGGGGTTTATTAAGCATCTTGTGTTACAGTTTGATTTCTTCAAAGTATAAATAGTCTTTCCTATGTCCTATGTACATCACATATATTTACATCATACATACAGGAAGCTAGTATTCTAACTAGGAAGCATAGAGAGCCGGATAGCTGGAAAGTAGAGTGCCCCCCTTTTCCCTCCGTGCTCCCTCTTTATATGAACCAGAAAGAGTTAAATGTGACCTCACTGAGCCATCTATGATTGGTTCAGATCCCTTGTGATGTCAGGACACACACCTACTCGATTAATATTCAATAAGATATTATGCCCTAGTTGCAAGAATGTTGTTTTATAAATATGGCCCATGTTGATTGTTCCCGTAGTCCATTTGTCTGGGGCAGTGTAGGCCTAAGACCTTGGACTAGGAACATCTTCTCAGTATCTGCTTGTATCATTTGCTTCAAGCAGACACTGAGATGCTTCTGCCTGCATCACGAAAACCTCTATTTAAAGGTATATTCTGCGAACAAGCCTTTTACCTAAAACTCAGTCCCAATAACTGAGGCCTACTTAAATTATAACACCCATCAGATCAGGCCCTAATTTGCCCCGTTTGGGCTCCTGATCACTCGGCCAAACCCTCAGATTTCCCTCAGACCCCCTTCTAATCACCTCCCCAGTGCATTGATTGCATCTATTTTCCCCTCTAACCACCCCCTGAGACACCCATCAATCACCTCCTGTCACCCCCCTAGCACTCCTATCCATCAGATCAGGCCCAATACAACCTGTCATCTAAAAGGCCACCCTGCTTATGACCGGTTCCACAAAATTCGCCCCCTCATAGACCACCTGTCATCAAAATTTGCAGATGCTTAGACCCCTGAACAGTCATTTTGAGACATTTGGTTTCCAGACTACTTACGGTTTTGGGCCTGTAAAATGCCAGGGCTGTATAGGAACCCCACAAGTGACCCCATTTTAGAAAAAAGACACCCCAAGGTATTCTGTTAGGTGTATGACGAGTTTATAGAAAATTTTATTTTTGTCAAAAGTTAGCGGAAATTGATTTTTATTGTTTTTTTTTTCACAAAGTGTCATTTTTCACTAACTTGTGACAAAAAATAAAATATTCTATGAACTCGCCATACACCTAACGGAATACCTTGGGGTGCCTTCTTTCTAAAATGGGGTCACTTGTGGGGTTCCTATACTGCCCTGGCATTTTAGGGGCCCTAAACCGTGAGGAGTAGTCTAGAAAACAAATGCCTCAAAATGACCTGTGAATAGGACGTTGGGCCCCTTAGCGCACCTAGGCTGCAAAAAAGTGTCACACATGTGGTATCACCGTACTCAGGAGAAGTAGTATAATGTGTTTTGGGGTGCATTTTTACACATACCCATGCTGGGTGGGAGAAATCTCTCTGTAAATGGACAATTGTGTGTAAAAAAATCAAACAATTGTCCATTTACAGAGATATTTCTCCCACCCAGCATGGGTATGTGTAAAAATACACCACAAAACACATTATACTACTTCTCCTGAGTACGGCAGTACCACATGTGTTGCACTTTTTTACACCCTAAGTACACTAAGGGGCCCAAAGTCCAATGAGTACCTTTAGGATTTCACAGGTCATTTTGCGACATTTGGTTTCAAGACTACTCCTCACGGTTTAGGGCCCCTAAAATGCCAGGGCAGTATAGGAACCCCACAAATGACCCGATTCTAGAAAGAAGACACCCAAAGGTATTCCGTTAGGAGTATGGTGAGTTCATAGAAGATTTTATTTTTTTGTCACAAGTTAGCGGAAAATGACACTTTGTGAAAAAAAAACAATTAAAATCAATTTCCGCTAACTTGTGACAAAAAATAAAATCTTCTATGAACTCACCATACTCCTAACGGAATACCTTGGGGTGTCTTCTTTCTAAAATGGGGTCATTAGTGGGGTTCCTATACTGCCCTGGCATTTTAGGGGCCCTAAACCGTGAGGAGTAGTCTTGAAACAAAAATGACCTGTGAAATCCTAAAGGTACTCATTGGACTTTGGGCCCCTTAGCGCAGTTAGGAAATAAATGGACAATTGTGTGTAAAAAAAAATCAAACAATTGTCATTTACAGAGATATTTCTCCCACCCAGCATGGGTATGTGTAAAAATACACCCCAAAACACATTATACTACTTCTTCTGAGTACGGCAATACCACATGTGTTTTTGTAGCAGTAGGACACAGCGCAAAAATATGAGACTAATGTGCCGCTAAGAGGTGGGGGCGAGTCCCAAGCCCCAAGTGGAAGGATGAAAGACAGTAATACCTCAGCGCACCAACGGACAATAAAGATGGCTTTTCTTACAAGTATGCCGCCGCTCCAACGGGCCAGGCCAGCCAATGGAATATGTGAAAGGAGCAATACAGTACCTCTTCCGGCCGTGCGGGTGGTTGTTAGTACCTCTCTCTATGCAAACAAAATCTTGCTGTAATCCCGATATCCAGGAGCGCGATGCCGCTCAGCTCTACGTGGATGGAGTCTGACCATGTGATCCCCTGGTCAGCTGATACCCAAACTTCCTGTAGCTGGCTTCCTTGCGTTCCAACAGTGGCTCCGTCCCAATAGCAGTGAAGGCAGCAGCGGCGCTTCCTGGTGGATAAAAGCTTGTTTATTTGCACATAACAATCTGCAGCCTCACTTCCCGACTCGAGTTTCGGCGTAATGCCTTCGTCAGGGGGTGGGGCTACAATCAACTTGAGCAGGTTAAATACATGAAACTCCTCCTCTCAGAAAACAATTGCTCCTCCTCTCAGAAAACAATTAACCCCTGCTGTATGAGCAGGGGAAAGGGAGGGGAACGTCACACTAAACACTGAATAAGATAAGCAACAGCTTAACAGTAAAATAGCTAAAAACAACTAAAAATAAAAATAAAAATAAAAAGGAACTAAAATTATACAATTGCAAGGATTATCTCCAAAATGTATTCATCTCTAATGAAACAATTAAGGTCAATGTTGGCATTTAATCCATTTGGTGCTAAAGTCTGTAGCTGAAAGATCCAGCGAGTTTCCAATTGGGACAGAGTTTTTATCACATTGCCACCACGCCAATGTGGCGTGATGGTGTCGATAGCATAACATCTAATCCCAGTGGGATCGCGGTTGTGGTGTTTCAAGAAGTGTTCCGGCACACTATGTTTTTTCTTTTCAGGGTGCATGATGTTGTGCACATGTTCCGAGCACCTTTTCTTCGCCCGCCTGCCAGTTCTTCCCACGTATTGCTTGCCACACGGGCACTCCAATACGTACATGACATTAATTGTGTTACAAGTGATAAATTGATCTATTTTAAAACTTCTCCCATTAGCTGTGGAGGTGAAGGTAGTCACCTTCTGCCCCCCAAATTCGCAAATCTTCGGCTTTTTACATGGAAAAAATCCCTTTAAAAATGGAAACATGGGGGGTCTTATTTCACGGATACAGTTTTTTACCAGTTTGTTCCCCAGGTTCTTAGGTATTCTAAACACAACTTTCGGTTTATCTGGGAGTGTAGGTCCCAGTACAGGGTCTTCTTTTAAAATGTCCCAACTTTCTGACAACAATTTCTTAAATCTCTTGTGGTCACGAGAATAGGTAGTGAAAAAGGCAAACTCTGATCCACCTGGGCAAGATCAATTAGATCAATTTATCACTTGTAACACAATTAATGTCATATACGTATTGGAGTGCCCGTGTGGCAAGCAATACGTGGGAAGAACTGGCAGGCGGGCGAAGAAAAGGTGCTCGGAACATGTGTACAACATCATGCACCCTGAAAAGAAAAAACATAGTGTGCCGGAACACTTCTTGAAACACCACAACCGCGATCCCACTGGGATTAGATGTTATGCTATCGACACCATCACGCCACATTGGCGTGGTGGCAATGTGATAAAAACTCTGTCCCAATTGGAAACTCGCTGGATCTTTCAGCTACAGACTTTAGCACCAAATGGATTAAATGCCAACATTGACCTTAATTGTTTTATTAGAGATGAATAAATTTTGGAGATAATCCTTGCAATTGTATAATTTTAGTTCCTTTTTATTTTTATTTTTAGTTGTTTTAGCTATTTTACTGTTAAGCTGTTGCTTATCTTATTCAGTGTTTAGTGTGACGTTCCCCTCCCTTTCCCCTGCTCATACAGCAGGGGTTAATTGTTTTCTGAGAGGAGGAGCAATTGTTTTCTGAGAGGAGGAGTTTCATGTATTTAACCTGCTCAAGTTGATTGTAGCCCCACCCCCTGACGAAGGCATTACGCCGAAACTCGAATCGGGAAGTGAGGCTGCAGATTGTTATGTGCAAATAAACAAGCTTTTATCCACCAGGAAGCGCCGCTGCTGCCTTCACTGCTATTGGGACGGAGCCACTGTTGGAACGCAAGGAAGCCAGCTACAGGAAGTTTGGGTATCAGCTGACCAGGGGATCACATGGTCAGACTCCATCCACGTAGAGCTGAGCGGCATCGCGCTCCTGGATATCGGGATTACAGCAAGATTTTGTTTGCATAGAGAGAGGTACTAACAACCACCCGCACGGCCGGAAGAGGTACTGTATTGCTCCTTTCACATATTCCATTGGCTGGCCTGGCTCGTTGGAGCGGCGGCATACTTGTAAGAAATACCACATGTGTGGCACTTTTTTGCAGCCTAACTGTGCTAAGGGGCCCAAAGTCCAATATGCACCTTTAGGCTTTACAGGGGTGCATACAATTTAGCACCCCCCAAAATGCCAGGACAGTAAACACACCCCACAAATGACCCTATTTTGGAAAGTAGACACTTCAAGGTATTCAGAGAGGGGCATGGTGAGTCCATGGCAGATTTCATTTTTTTTTTGTCACAAGTTAGCAGAAATGGAAACTTTTTTTTTTTCCTTGTCACAAACTGTCATTTTCTGCTAACTTGTGACAAAAAATAATATCTTCTATGAACTCACTATGCCTCTCAGTGAATACTTTGGGATGTCTTCTTTCCAAAATGGGGTCATTTGGGGGGTATTTATACTATTCTGGAACTCTAGCCCCTCATGAAACATGACAGGTGGTCAGAAAAGTCATAGATGCTACAAAATGGGAAAATTCACTTTTTGCACCATAGTTTGTAAACGCTATAACTTTTACCCAAACCAATAAATATAGGCTGAATGGGTTTTTTTTTTTATCAAAAACATGTTTGTCCACATTTTTTGTGCTGCATGTATACAGAAATTTTACTTTATTTGAAAAATGTCAGCACAGAAAGTTAAAAAAAAATAATTTTTTTGACAAAATTCATGTCTTTTTTGATGAATATAATAAAAAGTAAAAATCGCAGCTGCAATCAAATAGCACCAAAAGAAAGCTTTATTAGTGACAAGAAAAGGAGCCAAAATTCATTTAGGTGGTAGGTTGTATGAGCGAGCAATAAACCGTGAAAGCTGCAGTGGTCTGAATGGAAAAAAGTGTCTGGTCCTTAAGGGGAGTAAAGCCCGCGGTCCTCAAGTGGTTAACAAACGCAAACAAAAACAATACAAGGACAGACAGTGTGTATATTACAAGTCAAGGACATTATAAGTATAGTGGCAGTAAAGGCCCATACACGGGCTACAACTGTACCTGGAAACACATGGCGCGCGCATGTTGCAGCAACAGGTCCTCCATGAGTATGAGGCGCGCGCAAGAAACTGTTGCTAATCAGAGCTGTCTCCAGGCGATTGACTTGTTCAATCCCCGGCAACAGCTGTTGCAGCAACCGTCCCTAGTCTCAAGTCGGTGCAGTCGTGTGTATGCTAGTCTCTAGCAACTCTTGTGAGTCCGACAGTTCATTGAACCTGCGACAGAAGTTGTTGAGCAACAGTTTCCGCTATGTTGCAGACAGGTTGTTGCCGCGTGTATACAATCGTTGCTTGTATACAACTGTCGTTGCTGGAGACTTTCAACTGTTGCTTGTCTCCATGCAATTGCAGACATCCGTGTCTCATGTGTATGTAGCTTAAGCGATGTGAGAATTGTTCATTTACAGTTCTGTGCTGATTACTATCAAGTCCTGGCAGCTCTAACGTGGTTCAGCATTAAGTATGGCTACCGCTTGAGGAAAAAAGCTGTTCCTGTGTCTAGAGGTTTTGGTAGCGATTGACCGGAATCTTACTCCTGAAGGCATGCGCTGGAAGATGGAGTGAGCTGGGTGAGAGGGGTCAGAGGCAATTTTGGTTGCTCTCTTTCTGCGCCTGCTAGCGTAGAGATCCTGCAGGGAAGGTAAGCTACAGCCAATTATACTTTCCACTGATCGGATGATGCGCTGCAGCCTCACCTTTTCTAATGCTGAGCAGGAGCCGAACCATACAGTCATAGATGATGTTATGGTGGATTCGATAATTGCAGTGTAGAACTGCACCATTAAATTTTGAGGTAGGCCAAGCTTTTTCAGCTGCCGTAGATGGTACATCCTCTGTTGCGCTTTCTTGACAATAGTGGCAGTGTTATTGTCCCATTTTAGGTTGTGTGAGATAGTGGACCCAAGAAACTTGAATGACTCTACCTGGGTTATTGTGGATCCATTTATGGTTAAGGGGAGGTGCTGGGGGGGAGATCTCCTAAAGTCTATTATCATCTCCATGGTTTTGAGAGCATTTAGTTACAAGTTGTTGCTGCTGCACCAGGAGGAAAGCTGTCCCACCACATGCCTGTATGCAGACTCGTCCCCGTTTTCTATGAGACCAACTACTGTTGTGTCATCTGCAAACTTCAGAACCTTAACAGATGGATCTGTGGAGATGCAGTCATTAGTGTACAGTGAGTAGAGCAGTGGGGAAAGCACACATCCCTGGGGTGCACCAGTACTGACTGTCAGAGAGCTTGATGTGTGTTTACCAAGTCTAACATGCTTTCTCCTGTCGGTTAGGAAATCGGTTATCCATTTGCAGATGGATTCAGGTATGTGTAGCAGGGAGAGCTTGCTGTGTAGCAGAGATGGCATTATGGTATTAAATGCAGAGCTGTAATCTATAAATAAAATCCTGGTGTAGGTTCCTGGGGTGTCTAGATGCTGTAGTACATAATGCATACACATGTTCACGGCATCATCTGCGGATCTATTAAGCCTGTAGGCAAATTGCAGAGAGTCCAGCAGGGGATCTGTGATAGATTTCAGATAAGCCATTAACAGTTTTTCGAATGCTTTCATGACCAATGATGTCAGGGCAACAGGCCTGTAATCATTTAAACATGTAGGTTTTGAATTTTTTGGAATTGGTACAATAGTTGAGCTTTTAAAACAGGCCGGAACAATTGAGAGTTCGAGAGATGCTTTGAATATGTCTGTGAATACAGGAGCTAATTAATCAGCACAGAGTTTCAAGAATTTCGCAGACAGTGTCTGGTCCCATTGCTTTCCTAGTGTTTTGTCTTTTGAAGAGTCTGTTTACATCTGATTGGCATATTGTTAGAGCATGCACATCTGGGGACAGGTCAATAGATTGTGTCTGGCCTCCTGTGTTGTGTAGATGCTGAGGCAACGCAGGGGGTGGAGACATTGGCTGGCAGGATGAGTGTTCAGTTTGCCTGTTGCAGAGATGGAAATTGCGAATTGACTTGGTGTGTTTGGCTTTTGTTGCTAGTGTCAAACCTGCAATAAAATGTATTCAGTTCATTTGCAAGCTGCAGATTGTGTAGTGAGGGCGGAGATTTCTTCCTGTAGCTGGTAATTTCATGCAGAGATTTCCATATTGTGAACGAGTCGGTGTTTGAACATTGTTTCTCAAGTTTTTTAGAATAATCTTTTTTTGCGTCAGTAATGGCTCTCTGCAGTTTGTATTTTGCAGCTTTGTAGAGGACTTTATCGCCTGTATGACATGCCCTTTCTTTATCGAGGCGCAGCTTCCTAAGATGTCATGTAAACCAGGGTTTATCGTTATTGTACCCGGTGCACTTTTTTGTGGGGATGCAGGACTCTTCACAAAAGGTAATATATGATGTCACAGCGTCAGTGTATTCATTTAGGTCACTGGTGGATTCTTTAAATATATTCCAGTTTGTTAAATCAAAGCAGCTCTGTAGTTTTTCTACAGTTTCACTCGTCCACTTCTTAACTGTGGTCACTACAGGTTTGGCAGTTTTTAGTCTTTGGATGTATGTTGGGATAAGCTGTATAACAGCATGATCCGAGTTCCCGAGAGCTGCCCTGCTGACAGAGTGATACGAGTCCTTAGTCGTAGTGTAACAGTGATCAAGTGTCTTACCTTCTCTAGTTGTGCTTGTGACGTGTTGCCTGTTTTTGGGGAGTTCTTTGGAAAGGTTAGCACTGTTGAAATCCCCTAGTATGATAAAAAAAGAATCGGGATACTTCCTTTCCACCTCAGTGATTTGATCTGCGAGTTCCTGGAGCACAGGCTGCATACATGTTTGTGGAGGGATGTACACAGCAACCAAAATAAATGAAGAAAACTCATGGGGTGAATAGTAGGGTCTGCAGTTTATGAAGAGTGTTTCTAGCCCAGCCGAGCATGTCCTCTTAATAACTGTAACATCCGTGCACCACCTATCATTAATATAGAAACAGAGTCCTCCACCTTTGGTTTTGCCAGAAGTAAGTGGGTCCTGGTCAGATCTGTAGAGTGTAAATCCATTAATCTGCAGAGCATTGTCTGGAATAAGCTCAGATAGCCAAGTTTCTGTGAAGCAAAGGGCAGCAGAGAGATGAAAGTCCTTCTTTTTTCTGATCAGTAGTTGAAGCTCATCCAGTTTGTTACATATGGACCTGACATTAGAGAGTATGATTCCAGGTAGTGGAGAGCGCAGTCCTCTGCGTCGAAAGCGAGTCTGGATCCCAGACCCAGAACCTAAATCGATGGGAGAAAAATGAGTTTCACTTACCTGGAATTTCTACCAGCCCCCTGCAGACATCCTGTGCCCACGCCATCCTGGAATGATGCTCTGGTCCCCCGCCATGGCTCAGTTTCGTTTTTCACTTTCTGGCCAGTGGATGTACACTGCGCATGCATGGCACCAGAAGTGACCTGCGCAGTAAGAGATTTCCAAGTACTGTGCCTGTGTAAGGACGCTCCTGGTGACATGAGGATGCGCACGGCCATAGCCACACATATGCAGTATACATCCACTGGCCAGACGGTGTGAGATGAAAGTAAGCCGTGGCGGGGAACCGGAGCTTTGTGCCAGGATGGCGCAGGCACAGGACATCTCGTTTTTTAGATTCACTTAAAACATTCAGGTATCTGCTTATGATCATAACGGATTAGCAATAGACCCAGTAATTTTACACACTGGTAAGGAAAGGGTTAGGGATTAAAAATTGTCCAAATTACAGACTTTTATTTACTTCACGTTTTGCGTTTCGAATTATAAATAAGTACAACTACATAGAAAATGCACTAATCACCCCCATATATAAAACATGCTGATCACCACAATATATGAAATGCACCATTGAACTCTAAAATATGAAAAACCAATAGGACATTCAAAACAAGGCAGGGGAGAGAAACACCAAAATCAGTTGCGCTTAACATAAATACAAAAATGTGGCCAAATAATGAATTAATGCAATCGCCAATTACATAAATAGAAGAAAAAATAAAAGGTAAACTTCTGGTTGATGGGCAACTAAAGTACAGTAAAAATAATGTGTGCTGTCATACCTAGTAACGTCTAACACGTCAGGGAAAAAGGACAAAACTAATTTGTGAAAAGAAAGACACACAGTAAAAAAAAAAAAAAAAAAAAAAAAAAAAAATAGCCAGCAGGGAAGGGGTGTATAGTAGCAGCTGAAGACTGGAAGTGATGGAGAGGGATCATAAAGATAAGAAGCAGGGTGATAAAAGAGGACAATGTGACAGCATGGGGGAGAGCAGCAGAGGAGAGCCAGCACACTGAACACTATGTACCCAAACAGAGTATATAGTAGACTACAAGCCTGAGGTGTCCCGCTGTTTACCCAAGCTTGGTATATAGCAGCCTACAAGCATGAGTTGTCCTGAGCCAAAGACGCAAGGGGGAGGGAGTGGAACAGGAGCATGATAGACACACTTACAGCCAGGCTGAACTCTCCCTTGTAAGCAAGGGAAGGAGGGAGGGAGCTGGGCAGGGCTGCGCGGGCTAAACCGAATGTATACTAGGGGAAACACTTTTTCAGACACAAATTTTCTGACGCTGCAGAGAGTTTGACATGTGCGAGTTAGAGGATCGGAAGGCTGTCGGAAGAGCTGACAAATGAAAGATTCCAGCAGGGATTAGGTTAATTAAACACATGCCGCTGACCTGCAGGTCATAGACCTGATAGTGGCAGCGCAACTTTACGGGGCCGAGAGGGATGATTAATCATCCCAGCTGAGGCTGCAAGATCAACTTCTTCTACCGTGTGCACACGTCCTACGTTGATGACGTGAGGACTGCAGCCTTTTTCCCCCCTGAACTACTGGTGATGTCACTACCCAGAAGGCAGTGCGCACAAGACTAATTACTATTCAGCCGCGGACTAACCCCATGAGGGGGCGTGGCCTCCTTCTTAAAGGTGAAATACCGGAAAAATGCTAGCTTTATATCAGAAAATACGAGGTTTCCCCCTATAAGTTGGTTATAGGCTACCTGCTGGCAATGACTTAATTTTGTCCTTACAGTTCCTCTTTAAAACTATAATGGCTGCAAACTGAGAAATATTTTGTTTTCATTTGTTTTTATTATTCCCCTTAAAATTTATCTAGAATAAAATAATTCTTAGCAAAAAGTACCACCAAAAGAAAGTCTTATTGGTGGCAAAAAAAACAATAAGATATAGGTCATCTCAGTGTGATAAGATAACCTTATTAGTGAATAAATGGGAGGAGCGCTGAATTGTGAACATCACTTAGGTCCATAAGGGGAACACCACCTGTGGTGGTCAAGTGGTTAAAGAGGTTTTTTCTGCAGATTCGGATTTGGCATGGGGGGGGGGGGGTGGGCAGTAGGTTTGCCCAGTATGGGGCCCAGAAATTTCTGATAGTGGCCCTTACTGGCTGCATGCTTTTTTCACAACAAACTAGTAAAGCACAAACATTCAAAATGACAATCATACTAGGTATAACAGAAGACAGAAAGAAGACAGAAAAAACACAGGGACACCGGGAGCCCGATATCGTGTGATAACGTCTCAACAATGGGACTATATTGTAAAAGGTGATATACTCACAAAGGTAGGTTGCTTTTGAAGGCAACCACCATCAGCATATGTGGAGAAGTACCGTCTCCACTCGGCCTTTAGGTCGCTGCTCCTAGGACAAAAGTGGTGCCCTATACCAAGATAGGAACAACCTCCCTAACCAGTAGGGTATGAAAGTTCAGGAAAAAACAACAGTAGCAGGCGCCCTCTAATATAGCACAATAGCACTTAAATATTTAGAAAATTTATAAATTCACAGGGTAAGAGTCAATAGTCCTACCTGTGCTGAAGATGATCAGACCGGTATATTGATCGACAATTTTTTATTGATATTTCGAATTAAGCACTTTGACAACGCGTTTTGCGACATCAGTCACTTCCTCAGGTCAAATAAACGTGCTTCAGAAAATAGACAGGGATGGCACTCAGAAACATATACATATAACACTAATACATCATGCATATTGCATAAAATGCTAAAGTAATAAAAAAGAGATATAAAAATATATAAAAACATTGCATACAATATATATAATCGTACCATCAAATACTACATACATATAATATATAGAATGTCCAATTACGATAATTCTTATCTAAATTAAAATGTATATAAAATATACAGCTTTCTGTATATATATATACAATACAATAACATTTGTAAAGCGCTTTTCTCCCAGAGGACTCATATATATATGTATATACATATATATATATATATATATATATATATATATATATACTGTATATATATACATATATATACACATATATATATATATATATATATATATATATATATATATATAAACAGCACCTTTCTAATATACCTAATCTATTTACACGCAGGTAAAGTGATACGGTAATATTATTACCCACATAGGGATAGTTAGGATTACCATATGAAATATGTAAAGTTTTATAGCCTATTCTTGGTTGGGCCCAGACCTAATGAGGATGGACTATAGGATGGTATATAGAATAGACAAATGTTAAATGAGACGGAGTAATAAGTGTAGACAGTCCCCGGTGTTTTACCATAGGGAGTTAGCCTATGTGTGGGGTGGGGGACCCCTGCCATAAAGTGAATAGGAGGGTTGGTTAATATAGACTAGGCGTGGGGAGGACAAGTGGGGGGGGGGGGAGAGAGAGAGAGAGAGAGAGATATGAATTTCCTCTCCCTCAGGGTAGGCAACATGGAGGGAATTTAGACTTATGGGACGGGAGTAAGAAAAATGCAGCTTACCTCTAAGGCTATAACAGATGGCTGGGCGCCATCCGTATGCCTATAAATCTGTTCAGGCAGGGGTCCCCCACCCCACACATAGGCTAACTCCCCTATGGTAAAACACTGGGGACTGTCTACACTTTTTACTCCGTCTCATTTAACATTTGTCTATTCTATATACCATCCTATAGTCCATCCTCATTAGGTCTGGGCCCAACCAAGAATAGGCTATAAAACTTTACATATTTCATATGGTAATCCTAACTATCCCTATGTGGGTAATAATATTACCGTATCACTTTACCTGCGTGTAAATGGATTAGGTATATTAGAAAGGTGCTGTTTTTATATATATATATATATATATATATATATATATATATGTATATATATATATATATATGTATATATATACAGTATATATATATATATATATATATATATACAGAAAGCTGTATATTTTATATACATTTTAATTTAGATAAGAATTATCGTAATTGGACATTCTATATATATTATATGTATGTAGTATTTGATGGTACGATTATATATATTGTATGCAATGTTTTTTATATATTTTTATATCTCTTTTTTATTATTTTTGCATTTTATGCAATATGCATGATGTATTAGTGTTATATGTATATGTTTCTGAGTGCCATCCCTGTCTTTTTTCTGAAGCACGTTTATTTGACCTGAGGAAGCGACTGATGTCACGAAACGCGTTGTCAAAGTGCTTAATTCGAAATATCAATAAAAAATTGTCGATCGATATACCGGTCTGATCATCTTCAGCACAGGTAGGACTATTGACTCTTACCCTGTGAATTTATACATTTTCTAAATATTTAAGTGCTATTGTGCTATATTAGAGGGCGCCTCCTACTGATTCAAAATGACAGGCAGGCGTGTCAAAGTTTTTAGTTGTATCAAAAAGGCAACTTACATAACACTCTGACTTCCCACTTCCTTACCAACCCCCCCCCCCCCCCCAAAAAAAAACAAAAACAAATAAGCCCCAAAACACACACACATACACACAACTGCAGCAGTGTTACAGATGTGCCAGTGCTCACAACTTGACATCATAGTATATTAAAGTATACAGATTTCATAGTTTTCATTCAGGTTTTCAAACATTCAATGCATATTTTCATTAACGATAAAGAAAAACTAAGAGATTCCCTTTAAAAGGATCTCACTGATTGCTTATGCTAAATTCAGATCTGCGCCTTTACAATGCCATTGAAAATGAATGGTTATTATCAGTCTCTTCTTCACAAAGTACATGAAAAGAGCTCACTAAATCGCTGCATGTATATGCAGTAAGCTGAAAGAATATGTTTATCAAACACAGTAAAACACCATATAATAATGATACGGGGGTCGTCACTCGTCGCCCGGCGAGAACAATGCAGAGTGAACTGAAGTTGTCTTTGTCAAAGGACAGCTGCCAGGAAATGGCTGTTCAGATAGTTATCCTTTCAAAGCATCTGTCATCTTGGTCATACTGACAAGAAACAATTAATGCAGACCAAAGTGTTAATGTAACCTCCAGCTACTGAATGCTTCTCTAAACAGAATTCTCAGAAAACTCCACCACCACCATTACCTCTGGGAGCTTCGATTTCTATGGCAAGGAGAAAAGTAAGCTCACAGGCACAAAGGCTATATAACTAGTCACACACCATCAGCATCACCTAAACCGGGGGCAGGGAGAAGGGAATCAAGAAACAAGTTAGAACAGTAAAGTCAACCATTTAGAATGGGCATTGTCAGATTGGATGCAAAGACCAGTCAACAGGGTTGAATTACAAACAGAAAGAGCATCTAAGTTGCACTATGCTCACTTCAAATTTCTTATCAGGTGCAGTGAAATTTTATGTGAAAAACAAAAATAATTGGATAAGTTCGGTTTCCGCTACACGGTCTACACCAGGTCATTTAGGTGAAAAAATCAGTAAATGGTGCTGTGTTGTAATGCACACAAAATCACACACTGTGTGCACTGGTATGAGAAAAGCATACATGGTATCATGTGATAATGCATATATGGATGCATCTTATGGAATAAGATGCAAATTATATGCAAAACGATGTCTTTTTAAAATGGACCAGTGAAATGCAGCAGCAGCTGATGCATTAAATGTCCTGCCAACTAGGATAGTTCAGATCATAAGCTTTCCAGGGTGCTGAAACTGAAATCATTCAGGAATTAAATAATAATAAAATACATTGTGAGGATTTTCTTATGAGCTGTACTAGCCTAGCCCCAATCTATAGGGAAAAGAGAGGTGCACAAAACCTTCCCTGCAGCACCTACTTCTAGAGGACATGGCCGGCTGAGGAGCCTTGTAATAAGGTGCAATGGTTTATGGTGCTATCCAATTGCCCCAATACAGAAGAAATCAAAAGACCAAACACCTTGAATAATGTTTACTGAATGTGAAAACTCAAGCATGGACTGTAATAGTGAAGATACCTGTGGATTGGTCTGGCGATGCAAAATGGAAGAGTGATGTGTTCAAGATGAATTGTTAATAAAACTATGCTACGTATGCATTGTTGTTGCCTGTCCTTCCAGTGATACTATCCATTCCCAACCTCGCTTAATAATGTGTTTCCTGGAACTAAATACTATTGTCAAAATACTCTCCTGGTGCCCAACACCAAAAGACTCAGGTAGTTTGAAAGAAGTCAGTTAATGAAGCTCAGAAGAGGAGTTCCACAACATTTTTTTTTTTGTGACGATCGAAACTTAGATTGCACCACTAAATGTATAATCTTGGTGAAGGCTACCAGCTAGCACATGTGGTCTGCCTTTGTTCATATAGACAGCTGCTTCTTTCTGATGCAGCGTGGAATACTATATTCATTTGAATGGGATCACAGCTAAAAACCTGCTTTTAAGCTTCGGGAAACAACCTTTGTTGGTTTGATATCTGCATTTCCAAAACTAACATGAACTATGTTCCTGGAGTTGGGCTTTAACATCTTATTGGTTTTTGTTTTTTTAGTTTTTGTATTTATATTTAATGTAAAAATAAACACACATCAAGTTTATTAACAGAAAACATATTTCACTTACAACTACTATTAATCTAATACAATTTCAACCTTTCCAAAACTATAAAATGTCAGTAGGATGCTCATAGTTTCAAGTTGGTGCCAATTGTATGTTAAATGTGTGTGCGTTTATGCAATGTGGAATTAGACCATCAAAAACATCAGCCAGTGCCTTTGGTTGGTCCTATTCTAAGCAGCATAAATTTGCCTAATATTAACCCTTCCTTCAACTTAACATTACATCTATGATGATAATGCAACCTTACCACCACTAGTATTGTTGACATTTTAGGAGACAAGCACAGACTTTGTTTTGTTAATTGAAAGAAAACAAAAACAAATGTCTCTGTATTTTGATTAATTGTGATCGTCTAGATCAAGGACTTTTCTTTCAGTACACAATTTGCTTCAGGCTCTATAATCATTGTTTGGGCTCATTAAAGAATAAACACAAGTCTTGGGCAAGCACACAATGGCAAAAGATGACAAGATCTAAGACTGTCCAAAGGGTTTGCTTGTAATGTTTTCCACGTTTGTCCTTCTTTTATACTTGATGACACTTCGTCTTACAAAACAAAGTTTTTCAGAAGTGTGCCAGGTCTAGCTGGTGTCAATAAGACAGACTTTGCTATGTATTTATCATGGGTGGCTTAGACTTGTGGTTTCTTTGATAAACTTGAAATAGCTATAAACAGGAATTAATTTACTTTAATAGATAGCCAAAATAATATTTTGAGATCTTCTGGCTATTAATTAAAATCACAAAATCAGACAAAAGGTCAACAGAAGATTCAAAAGATATATGCCTTTCAACATTCAAAAAGAATATCTAAATATGAACAGAAAATACTAGACTATAAACTAAACTTGACTGCAAAATTTGTATTAAATTCAACTAAGTTATGTCTTGAAACAAGTTCTGTGAAACTGAAACTAATCTCTTTATAGGGTTGATGCACAAAATCACAGTAACATTGCTGTTCACAGACAGCACATGACAAAATTACCTTTACTATCTGCACTGAGCACCACAAGTTACTCTATTAGCGTGACCTGCTGTACTCTACTAGCGCAACCATTGCTATGGTACTGCACATTACTAGTGAGCATTACCATTAGTAGGATGTGTTACAGTAGCGCTAGTCGAATACTATAGGTTGTGCTAATAGAGTAGCTCGTGGTGCCCAGAGCCAATAGTAAGGGTAAGGGCCTATTTCCACTAGCTCTGCATCAGCTTTTCTGGATCCAGCTATTAAGGGCCCATTTCCATTACACGTGGTGCGATGCGGCTACATAGACGCATCGCACCATGGTGGAAATGACGCCAACGCACGGCAATAGAACAGTTTCCATTGCATGCTGGTTATGCGGAGCAATCCGAGAAGCATGCTCGCACAGTCGCACCCGCGTCCCATCTCCTCCTATGTACTTCCGCATCGGTAGATGCGGAAGTGACGCAAATGGGAGCGGAAGTTATGCATATCACATCCCTTTGGATCCAATCACCAGTGGAAACAGGCCCTAGATATTGCTGTGAGCTATCTGTGCACGGTAATATTACCATGATTTCATGCATCAACCACTATGAGAGGCCAGTCTAAAACATTGTCTGAATAACTCATAAGTTATAAGAGGTAGCCCTTTGTGAGAAAACGTAGGATAAACCATTGTCTGAAGTAGCTCGTTGCAAGAGAAGGGAACCAAACCATTGTTGTGAGATGGAAGGTTAAATATATTGTTTTATTTTAAACTATTTAAGAGTGGAATATTGCTTTTATCTTTGAAACAGACTGGGTTTCATGTCACTGTTCTTCTGTTAGGGGTACTGAATGAGTGCCAGAAAGGGTCAAAACAATAAGCATCAGGAGAGATTCAATTATCCTGTTCCTTCATTTCTAAAGCCTAGGACACACATAAGAGGACTGTCGTCCAGTAAGGATCAGAATCCCTACAGCGACATTGCGGGGCCACGGCTGTACATACAGAGGTGAACAACAGGTTATGTTGCTATTTGGTGGCAGAAGGGCAATTGTAGTGATGCATGAAGAGCATTACAGAGCGGGCAGGGTGAGCAGAGTGAATAATCCCCTGGTTGGTGGTAAACTTCCACCAGGGGGGTGAAGGTTAGATACCCCCAGGGGGCTTAAAGATGAACCAACAGTAAGTGTGGGGGGGGGGGTAAGGTTAGGCATCACAGGTGGTGTTAAGGTTCTGTGTGGCAGTAGGGAGAGGTTAGGTCATAGTAAGATATCAGTAAATATTACCGATATTTTACTATATAAATAAAGTAGTCGAATGTCTGTAAATTTATCAATATTCTACTGCCAGATATTTCCTGTGCCCTTTTTAACCAGCACCTTTATTAAATGTAAGCAAATCAGGAGCCATTGTACACATGCTAGAATCTCAGTAGAGGTGGTCATTATTGGCCTTGGCCAAGTTTAATCACCCTTGTACAATACTTTACTCTTCACAAATTGTTGTGACCACTTTAATTGTTTACAAACTGGGAAAAATGCTTTAGCAACAATTTACTTTTTTTTTTTTACCAAGTTTTCCCTTTGACAGAAAGCAGAAAAGCAAAAGAACTACAAAATAAAGTGTATACTTTCTGGTAATAACTAACAATATTTATTAAAATAAATCGGCATTTTTCACAATATTTGTCTTATAAGTGAGTCTAATCAATGAAATAGTTCTTATATGCTGAGTTTAGAAAAAAGAAAGATGAATAACTAAAGAATAAACGTATTCTTGGGATTGTTGGAGTTACAAATGGCAAAGCACAGCAGTGCTTAGTGACTACATTCGAACACAATGAACATGAAGAAAAATTTAGAAAATGTAATGTCTGGATACTGAGACCAAGTTTAGTTGGGATGAATATGAGATGTAAGCCGAAACATTGTTCCTGAATGTTTATTACTAAATGCATGGAGGATTTCCCCAGTATTACAAGCCTAAAGTCCTCTTTCATATGCCAGTGGGATGATTTGTAAGATGTAATCCATCACAGTCTGCACAGAGCCAAAGCTTTCTCTGGTGCTTAGTAAAGGAGAGAATCATTTCTAGTCCAGTAATGCTGACATGTTCCATTAATCCTACATCCACTGTTACACATAGGCCATGATTTGCATGTTATTCATGTATGTCAGTTGCTTGTCAGCAGCTACTTGTGGGCAACAACATAGTGCTACAAGTAAAATATATGTAAAACTAGCAGACCCAAGCCCGTTTAAAAACAGACTCTATAGTCTGTGTTTTTCGCCGCCGCCCGCCGCCGCATGTACTGTGCACACGCACCCGACATGCGCGCGCACGCCTGCCGCACACGCACAGGCACCTGCTGCACGTGCACCTGCCTGTGACACAGATGACCAGAGTTCAAATTTCGGCTCTTCCTGTTCAGTAAGTTACCACCTATTTTGTAAAGAGACCTTGGGCAAGACTCCCTAACAGTGCTACTGCCTAGTAAATGCACCCTAGTGGCTGCAGCTCTGCTGCTCTGAGTCTGTCAGGAGAGAAGCACAATATAAATGCTCTGTGTGTATATACATTAATTGTTGCCATCTGAAAAAGCCTCAAAGCATGGATTCCATGCTATTCCCAACTGCTGACAGCTAGAGTGCACATCATGGCTGCAATCTTTAGTTCTGCTCACTGACTGTTCCATTTTTTGCAGAGGAATTGGTGCATTGGTTGGAGACAGATATAGCTTGCCTTCCTACTACCTTCCTACTACTACCTAGCTACCTAACGAGGACTGGAGCCCATGCTTTGTGCTGTAAGCCCAATTGTCATGAAAGGTGGATGGGAATGTGGAGTGCTTTCACCAGTGGAACAACGCGTTTATTGAATAGGCATATGATGCCAGCCTAGATCTCTGGATAGAACTAAGGACTCAGTTTTCTAAAACAGAAGCAATGTACATTTCTTACTGTGCTTAAAATAAAAGGCCAATGAGGAGGCTACACATTTGAACTGTCTGATAGACATGCACCAAATGCCAGGACATTTCAGAAGTGCCATTTGATTTCATGAATTATACCTTCCTACATCTGACATCAGTAACACTAGTAGAAAAACAACAAATGAACCTATTAGATTGTCTTGGAAAATCAAACTAAACTAAGCACTATTTGATGCACCCTGATTAACAGTAATGTTTCTTCCTTTATCATCATGTAGGTAGTTGCTGTATTTCTTAAATTACTTGTTTCCATTCTCCAAAACTTAAAAAAAAAAATGTTGAACACATGGGGCTGGCCTATAGATTACAGTATTACCTCATCTAGACTGTATATTTGTAACGATCGGTGTCAGTACACAGAGAGAATCTGATTATTGGTGATCTGCAGTGTCACCAAGAATACAGATATATACCTGATTATTGATGATCTGCAGAATCACCAATAATACAAGTATAACTAACCTCTGGACACCTGATGAAGTGTAAGTGTTTGGTGCAACAGTATATGAGCCTGGATCACCTGAGGAGCAGGTGACCCTAGACCGTATAACAAGTATCCCCTAGTTAGGGTTGGAGATAACCAGAGAGCCAGTGATTCCCTGAACTGCTGGTAGTCAGACTCTACTGCAGTCCAAGGACTCCTATGGGATAGAGTCCCTAACTGGATTGCAGAGAGGTCCCTCTGAGGGGCAGAGAGGTCCCTCTGAGGGACAGGGAGTCCCTGCAACTCCTGGACACCCCATCGGGTGCGTGTCACAACTAGAAGGGTCGGCCAGGCCGGGTCGGCAACACACGAGCAGATAAGGTAAAGAGACAGAAGGCTGATTCGGTAACCAGGGACAGGCAGGGTTGGCAACAGGTAATCAGATATGCAAAGGTACCGAATCAGAGAGCAGGAGAAGGGTCAAGAGAGCAATAGGTCATAACAGATATCAAGCAGAGGCCTAGTCTAGAGTGTGAGGTCCGTGGTCTCAACACTCAGGTACTGGTCTAAAGAATAACACAGCAATGACACAGTATCCCTAATCTTGGGTGTGAAGTCCGTGGTCTCTACACCCTGGAACTGGTCTAAAGAATAACACAGCAATGACACAGTATCCCTAATCTTGGGTGTGAGCTCCGTGGTCTCTACACCCTGGAACAGGTCTAAAGTATAACACAGTAATAACACAGTAATCTGGCTAAGTGTGAATTCCCAGGTCCACCTGGTTCTAACACACTGAGGGATCTGACTATGGTCTGAGTGCTAACACCTAAGCATTTGCAACGGCAGACAACCAGCAACTGACAAGCAAGAAGTATATATAGCAGAGTGCTCCTCATCGCCGCCCAGTCCCATTCAGCCAATCACCTACTGCGCTGGGATCAGCTGATCGTCCTGATCAGCTGATCCTTCTCCTATTGGCTGTTAGCGCGCGCACGTAGCTCCCCATCTGAGTTCACTACTAGGCTCAGACAAACCAGACGCATGCTGCTGCGGAGAAACCGCCGGTCTAATTGCAGAACCAGCCGCCTCGCTGTCAGACCGCGCGGCGGTGTCTCCGCAATCCATTACGCGCTGGGATCAGCTGATCGTCCTGATCAGCTGATCCTTCTCCTATTGGCATAAAGGGCCTGCCTGTTAGCGCGCGCGCGTAGCTCTCCATCTGTGTGCACTACTAGGCTCAGACAAACCAGACGCATGCTGCTGCGGAGAAACCGCCGGTCTGAAAGCGGAACCAGCCGCCTCGCTGTCAGACCGCGCGGCGGTGTCTCCGCAATCCATTACAATATTGAAGTTCAGTATAGACTCTGTGGCTTAATCCTCTTGCCTGTACTGCAGAGGCAGCTTTAACCTATAAATCACTATATCACTATTTGGCTTCCAGGCTACCATGCAACAAGAAGCTATGTGTATTTTCCATTTTGGCTAGAGCGATCCTTTAAAAAAATGTATACCTTTGTAAAATCTGATCAGAGTAATTTTGATAAAGGATATAAAACTGTTTGTGTGCTGCAGTGGAAAACTAAGATTCAACTTGGACCAAGACATTATGTAACGCAGTAGTCAGGCAATCTGCAATTCAGCTGTCCTGTTATGTACAAATAAATTATAGAACATATTGTTCAGTGGTTTATGAACCATGTAATTTGAGGGGTCTCCAACCTAGCAATTTGGTAATATGAAATATTGAGATGTCTTTGTAATTGCACTGGTGAAACACTCCTAAGATTTAAGATATTAAACCACTCCATGGCAATTATCATTATTATTAAATGAATCATTTGAACACGGCCAAGAGTCGTTTTGGGTTTAGAAGACCAATGCGGATGTTGTTGTTTTTCATTGAACTTTTTCTACATTGGCCAAGAAAAGTCCTGTGTGTGGCATACAACATGCTATCAAGAGAAGCTAGGCATCCTGGTTTATTGTATTTGACTCTCTTCCATATGATGTAAAGAATAAAGCAAACAAAAAAAATCCATGGATAGTTACCAGGACAATGGGCCTAATGTCTTGAACTTTTACAAGGTAAAAATCGTATAAGAGTACAATATAACTGTTTTGTTTACATTTGAATATAGTCAGTTTGAGCACCAGTAATGAGTCAATGAAAACATATTTGTTTCTCTTGTTGCATTCCACAATTGCTCTACAATTTCTTTTGCTGGGAGCTGTAGATTTAAAAACATCAAAAGTAACTGCCAGTGTCGTAGCTAAGGAGCTATGGGCCCCGGTGCAAGTTTTACATGGGGCCCCCAAGCACTCTGTTCATAACAATTGATATGACACACCAAAACCTGCAAGGATTTCCACAGTGTCGGGGGTGCAAGGAGGGGATGGGGAAAAGTTTATTAATGATTACTACTATTTCAAGCATCTATAGAAATGATTATTACCAGCTAGGTACCTTTAATACACGGTGGTTAGATACATCAGGGTGTACAGTGGGGGTGAGGGAGGCCTGACAGCTGTTTCGCTTTAAACAAAGCTTCCCCAGAGGTCAATAGAAGGAACATTTTACTTCTATTGGCCTCTGAGGAAGCTTTGTTTAAAGTGAAACAGCTGTCAGGCCTCCCTCACCCCCACTGTACACTCTGATGTATCTAACCACCGTGGATTAAAGGCACCTTCTATTTTTGCTACAATTAGTGCCTCGCCTTTTCTATTTTTCTACATCTGCATGACTGCTTCTGAGTGCACA